>NW_020621381.1:2293737-2593737 GCF_003573695.1 Papaver somniferum | reverse complement strand
AGTTGTTTATGGGTAAAAACTTTTTCTGCTGGTTTTGGTAATTTGGGTGTGTGGATGAGAAACGAGTCTAAATCTAAAACAAATGCACTGCGCGGGAGTACTTTTAGATTCGAGAGATTAATCTGTACAATACTTGCCTAAACCAAGAAATGACCGTTCCAGTCTTGCTTCAGTCACAAAATGAAGGAGAAGGGTTGGTCTTAGGGAGGGAAGAGAAGAAGGTGTTGAGACCATAATGGTTAATTCTGAAGGTGTGGCTATTTTATGACTTGTATCAGAATTTGGAACTGGATTTGCAGAATGAAAGTTATGAGTTCTTTGGTATTTTTCTGGATACTGTGTTGTTCTCACCAAAACTTGTTGTTTGATGGAAATAGGTGAAACCTATTTATACAGGTCATAATTGAACGCACCCTGGTATCGTAGGAAGTGGGAGTGATTGGGTGATGGAAGATTGGAGTAATGTGTAACCGCCAGAAACCACACTTCCACGACGAAGGAAATGGATTTGTTTACACCCATTACTTCCTGCCACCACTAACTGCCATGTTTCCTTACACTTTCTTATAATGGGCGTATTGCACACCGCACGTTGTAAACCTCCAGACCAATACCCTGATGAGTATCCCCCAGTTTGTGACATGTTTGATGTCTCGAGTGTTTTCGTGAAAAACGTGTAGCAGTATGCTACGTGTGGCAAGTCAAAGTCAAGAGACTTACCACAGGAAAATAGCACGTGATGCTATTAGGCTTGTCTTGGCTGGTCGCTAGAAACTTTCCACAGGTCTGTCAATTCCATGGAGAATTTGGACAGCTAAGATTGTATCTCATGAGAAAGGGTAGCCATTGATTATGTCCACAGCCTGTTGGCGCCTGAAAATAGCACAGTGGCGCCATTGATACATGTTAATGGCTGAGTGGCGCTTTTAGCGCATGCCACTGACACGGTGACATGGTTGGTAGGGTCAGCGCATGCCAGTAGCACAATGGTGCAAGTGGTGCCTGGCGTAGCCATGACCACCAGATTTTGGCACATTGGTGTTGGACTCAAATGTGGTGTGGAAACATCAGTTCTAGTAGCCACATCAATCTCAATGTTCTGTGGAACATTATTTGGCTTGGTTGGCGTGGCAACTTTTCCTAAATTAGGGTTGGGCATGCCGAAACCCTAATTAGCACATGCGGCATGTGACCGTGGTACAATGGTGTTTTGTGCAAGTGATGTCAAAGCCACGCCAAAGGAACCATAGCCAGGCTATCATGTGGAAATGGCCACAGGAGCAAGTATTGCCACGAGTGGCTATGGTATGGCGCCTTTATTAGGGTTTCCTAAGTCCACACGGCTCGTGGCATGTTGTGGGGCCCGAAGTGGCATAATCTACGCCACGACTGGAAATTAGGGTTTCATCCATCGCCACTAGAGCAAGGTCGTGCTACTGGCTAGGAGAACCACGTTGAAGTCTGTTATGGCGTTGGCCACGAACAGAAAGTGGGTTGGCACGTAAGTGCGCTATTCATGGCGCGTTGGCGCGTTTGGCGTGCTACTACGGTAAAGTGGCACGTTTGGCATGTTTTTTTGGCATACCATTGGCATTTTGGCACGGGCGCTGGCTTTGTGAATCCAATTTGTCATAGCGGCCACTTGATGCAATACCACCTCTCTTAATCTTGTGGCAGGTTTAGAGCAACCTGATTGGTAAATAAAAGAGACGGCCGGCCAAGCATGGGCGTGGCCACACTTCTAGTGCGCGTGGTAGATTTAATGCGATATGATTGGTCGATGGGGAATAAGGCCGGCAAGTATGGGACCAGGCACAGCTTATGTGTGTGTGGCGGGTTTAAGGCGACCTGATTGGTAGAGGGAAATAGGGCCGGTTTAGGCAACATGGGGCGTGGCCAATGTCAAATTACGCCGGCTGTCCTAAGGCATGGCCACGCCTCCCTTTGCTGCTGCGCCTATTCTGCGGCTCCTTTATTTCTTGTTTTCAGATTCTGGGCAAGATTTTGCACCTACTCATCCATGGCGGACTAATTACCCAGTTTGCCTAGGCTTAATTTCGACAGACAAGGTCTAATATACTGCGCAAGGCGCAAAACCCTAATTTTTACAAATTAGTTAGGGTAATATCTGAATCTTGTGAATTACCACAAAATCGATCGAATTCTATGTGTTGGCACAGAGTTATTTTAAGTTCATTGCCAGAGAGCAGTATGCTTTCTGATAAAATACTTTATGCAAAGACTTTATCCTTGATATTTGGAAATTCGTGCTACTCTGCTGCGAGCGAACATAAATCGTCATGCCATATCAACATTAAAGGTTCAGTCGGGGAACATAGCACAGAAAGCATTCAAGGAAACTTATATTAATTGATTAATACTGTCAAGGTGCCAAAATTTACAGAATATCTGGGATTGTTGCTACATGCACCATTCTGGAAAAATTTCATGAGAAAATATTGAGTTGCTCAATAAATGCGCCAGTGAAGAGGTTGAACACTCGTCACTTTTACATGGCTCCGTTTCCTTGCAGAGTGACGGCACATTAAATGCAGGGTTTTACAAATTTAACCCTGAACTAAAAACCACCATCAACACAAAGATATTGTGGCTGACGATGTTGATGACGGTCATTATCATTTTACGCAGTCGGTTAACCAAGTGCTACAGTGAATGCCGACACGGCTGTAGCAGCGGATAAATCTTTTGTAGCGGCCATTGCGAGAGACGAATTTGGTTCTATTCTCGGTGCAGGATCTGTTGTTGTCAACACTACAAACCCTCTTATGGCTGAAGCTAACAGTTTTTGTCTAGCTGTGGAGCTTGCACAACGTATTGAAGCGCAAAACGTCATTGTGGAGGATGACTGTCAACAAGTAGTGTTCACTTTACAGAAGGAAAACAAAACCACCCCCTGGAGAATAATTCATGCTATCAATGAAATTGCTTCCATGACCAGTTCCTTCAATTTGGTGGAGTACAGTTTTATTCCGAAGAGAGCCAATACTTTGGCTCATGATCTAGCAGAATACACGAAACGTCATAATGTCCAGCGTTGGTGGACATCTTCCCAACTCCCATCTTTTATTCTACAACAAGCTATTTCTTAGGTTTGCTTTTTCTTTGTTCAGTTCCTTCGCTCGTGTTTTTTTCTCCTTTGTTTCTCTGCCCAGGCAGACGTCAAAAAAAAAAAAAAAAAAAACCTCATGCTTAAGTAATAGCATATGTCTACCATCCAAATATTTAAATTAATGGTTGAAAATGTTCAATTCAGGAAATCCATAATTAATTACAATCTAATGTCTAGCTGGATACTCTTAGATTTTACTAACATTATGTATGGGATTGCCTATGGATACGATTACGGCAGTGCACGGTGTGAGTTTTGAACTGTGATTCTTATTGGTATTGCCGTTGTTACTACTACTAAATGAATCTGGACAGTTTAACCTTAAATTCCATTTCTGTAGTTTTAACTTGGGAACTGATGACTGTTTGCAATGGAACTCCGCTTAAATTGGTTTTACTTGTAAATTGTTAGTATTCCCTTTTTCTTGTGGGAGCACACGATATTAGGGTGCTAAGTAAATTTTTTGTTTGTTTTGAGCTCACTAAATTCTAAGTGTCACAGGACCTACGTCTCATGGATGTGCGGTCCAAAATGATAGTTTTTTGGTCTTATCTTTTTCATGTATATAAAGTATTTAATATTTATCCATGTAACTATACTAATTCTATTCAATAGAAAATCCTTCTCTTTGTGTCTCTTTTATCTTTCTCTATATTTTTCCTTCAAAATGTTATCATGCACGATGCTATACCGGAGAGCTAAATTCGATCGGTTGGTATTATATTTTTTTCGCTGAAATGAAATCAATTAGCTAAAAAATTCTCGTTGGAATCAAATCAATCAGATAAGTTGCATCTACTTTCTCCTATATATATATTTTTTTTCCCTTTTCCTGTTTTTGATTTTGGCATATACATTGGGTATATTAAATCTGCGGTGAAAATTGATTTAATCAGGAATTTGGTACTGTTTTGATTAGCCGAAATTACAAATCAAGAATTAGGGATCGTTTTGATTAATAGTTTGGAATTTTCGTACAGTTTTTGATTGAAATTACAAATCAGAAATTAAGGGTTGTCTTGATTAAGCGCTTGTAATTTTGGTACTGTTTTTCATTAACCTCGCTTTGATTAAGGTTTGATCACCTGTAATATGGGATGTGTTTGTGGATCTAAATTCAGATCGGTGGTAATCTGTTGGCGTTCCGAGGAGAAGAGAATCTCCAAACCGGTTCGGCTCAACTTGATCGGGTCCAGCCGGGTCCTGTTCCAACCATCCCGATCCAACTCGGTCATGTTCCAGCCGTCTCGATCCAACTCGGTCATGTTCTAGCCGGGTTTTGGGGAGTGCGCGATTAAGGTCATTCCAGTTTTGATTAGCATTGGTGTTTCCATTCTATATATATAAAAGCTAAGTTAAATGGTTACTTCATTTTTTATTAATCCGAGAACCTATAATTCTCTTACTCGGTGGCGGATCTACAGCCGTACATGGACTGGTTTAAGCCACCCCTAAATTTAGAATTTTTTTAAAAATAGGTAGTGAAGCTTAGCCAATTGTGATGCAAACCAAGCTAAAATTGTTCAAAGCTACCCCTAGCATGCATAGATTTTTTTCAAGCCACTCCTAATTTCAAATCCTAATTCCGCCCCTGCTCTTACCGAGGCATGAGATTTAGTTACCCATCGTTTGTCAAACAGTATCATTATCTTCCACTTTGGATCAAAATTCATGAAACAAGTCCAAATCATTTTACTCGGGAGATGATGACCCCATCCAAAAGAATGTTGGGAGAGTGATTTGGACAGTGACGAGTGACTTGTACTTCGCCTGTTGCACCTCATCAAATCGAGCCTATATACGATGATGCACCACCTATAACGCTCTTGGATCATGGTGTGTCAGATTGAGTCTTTCCTTGATTCTTGGGTGTTCACCTATAATACTGTTCATCGTTGCCAAAGCTTAGTTTTGCATGTGTACTGTACAATGGGAACTAAAGCTCGCTTGAGACATGAGGCATGTAACTAATGTGAATTTTTACATTGAGTATTTGCTAGGCTTATTTATCTATTTTTTTTTAGAACATGTCTAGTTGTCTTTTTTTTTTATGATAAGTCCTTAAGCAATCAATTTAAATTATGAGTGTTGATCTTGTTCATTAAAAATGTTGGTCTTAATGTTACTTTGTTCTCTTGAATATGATACTGGCTATAGTTGAATGGTGTCTTTTGTTTAATTGGTTGTACCAACTCGATTCCAACATATTCATTTGAGGTTTAAAAGTACTTGAACACCATGATTGCGTACATGATATTTTCTCCCCAAATTTGAATGTTCCATGGGATGTAATCCACTTACTCGACTATTAAAGAGTCGGTATTTTCAAAAGATATGTTCAAATAAAATCACATGTATCCCAATTTTTGTGGAAGAACTCACAAAATATGATATGCGTCAGAAAATTTATGTTTCTCTACTTCATCCATGATACTAACGAACAAATATATGTTGAAGTATAACAACAAGAGAACCATCTTCAGTAATCTATTCAACCTAAAGTAAGTGGTTGACATGTGTAGTAAGATTTTCTTGGCCTATTGAGATAAAGAAATTTCTCAAATTAAGGTAACTGTAGCAAAATTGAAAATGGAAAGAACCCCGAAGTAATAAGGGTTAGACGTAATGACTCATATAAAACATGTGAAAAGAGACATATATATCATGAGACAAAGATGTATTTTTTCCCAGTAGTAATGACACTAAAGTACAGGTATCAGCTGAATATGGGATGAAGCTAAGATATAATTTTAGCTCCCATCATAAATGAAAGAGTTGGAAATGCGCCTGGTCATAGGTGTTGATATATACAATGTAATGTGTGTATCATAGTAGCAACCAATTTTCACATCAACTTTAATGGCAACAAGAACCTTGTCGGGACAATTGACTATCTTATTCAATTAAACTAGATCCAATATCTACACCTATGGAATGAAAACACGAGACATAAATTCTCTAAAGCACTTGAGATATATTGGGTGAGACGTAATATATATTCAGTCTAAAGTACTTGATTTGAATCCCACTTTTATTACGTAATAAGGCCACACCACTTATTAAAACTCTCAAGACCCAAATGTCTAACTCATAGTTGTTTTTCTTCCACTAGCTTAAGGAATTTAAACTAGTTGTTGAACTATTTACTTATAACGTGACGACGAGGATTGGATCATCGAGCGCAACACTGCTCAAAAAATTGTTTTCAAGATAGAAAAAAGACGTCACAAAATCTTTATATCTGCCGAGAGATAATCACACCTTGTTAAATTCCAAAGAAACCCATGCAAATGGATATCATGTGGAACCTGATTGTGATGATAATGTAATTGATTGCATCTTTTATAGTCACTAATGTATTTGGAAGGAAACATACTTTAGAGAGACTAATGAGTCAATTTAGTGAAATGTAAATACTATAGTATTAATTTGGGTTATTGAATCCATATTGACTCCGACGATGAAATGTCAGAAATTTACTCATAGAGACTTTGACATAACCATAAAAGCACTTTGGTTGTGACATGATGTTTCGTTTTGAAAGGACTCATACGTACATCACTGTGTTTGAGTGGACGCGACAACGAGAAAAAGTTTGGCAGAATGCGAAGTAACAACATAGCTCTTAATAAGTGTTTTCTAAAGTACCAGATGCACAATCCCCTCCTCCCCACCATTATTCTTTTAAGTAAGAGAGCATATTACTCATTTTACAAAGTCTTCAGTAAAACATGATCGAAACCATCCTAAGATGCAAATGGTAAACAATCCATATTACAAAGATAACAAAGTGAAATTTAGAAAAATATTCATGCAGAATGCGGACCATTAAAGTGACTTATGGCTCTGGTGAATGTTTTGAAATTTTGGACTAGTTATAATTCCCAAGAAATTTGCGTTTAAAAACTCCTAGCACATATTACACAATACAAAGTGCAAAGGTTCACCACCCTTATTAATGCTAGAGAATTTACATCAAAAGGACTTGATGAATATTGCATGCTTAATAGGTCTCGCAAAGGATGCCATCAAAGGTTACAGATGGTGCCTAAGGAATAGGTTATGCTTACCAACCTATCTTTTATTGCTTTGTGGATATGCAATATTACACGCATCTTACTTAATTCGTTTTTAGAACCCAATATTAATCAACCATTTCCGTATACCAGTTGGTAACTGTATTTAAGCCTGACATTCATGTTCTTATGCATTTTTGGTTGCACTATACATATGCCACTACGACTCCACATCGTACTATGATGGGTCTTCAAAACTGTTAAGTATTTATGTTGGAAATGAGTTCCCAACAATTATCCGCATTTAAAACTTTTAGCAGGAGATCTCTTACCGCTAGATTTGAGGGTTATCACTTTAATGAGACAGTCTTCCCGTCGTTAGGGGAAGATAAGAAAAAGTATTTCTAAGGGAACGACAGGAATTGTCGTGGTGTGTTCCCACTGTGTCTCATATTGATTCTTGTACTCCACAAATGTAAATGTGAAGTGATAAAAAATATTTGATTTTCAAAATGTAATGTTGCTAAGATGAGATCACACATACCAGCTGCAAACCTACCTGCAAAGTTACAAATCCTCAATACGGGATATAAACCATAGACTAAGGTGTTGCAACTACACTTAGTGGAATTGTGGTTGAGGTCATGGATGGAGGTTGGAGAGACCAATTGGTTCGATCAATCCTCACCTAGAAAGGAAGTAGGTGAATAAGGCACAACTTATTTATATCATCAGAAATCATCTCATATGATTGTCTCTGAATATGTCCATGAATAAAACTGGAGGACGCTCCGAAATTTTAAATGATTCTAGAGAACAATGAAATCTTGACGGATTATGAGAATGCATATGAGTCAATGGAAGGATCATGCCTGCACAATGATGATATAATCCATAAACAGTTGCTCCAGAAATAGAGCACAATGAGATCGAACCATGCTTTATTTTGATTAATTTCAAATAAATAACATATTTGGCCTATGCAATCCAGGTAGAACTTAATTCTTTGACAAATATACAGGTATTTGGTGTGGTAGTGCTAACCAACCTAGTGTAAAGTCTGTGGGACATATGTGGTTATTTATCACAAAGTGTAGCGAGAAAAATGAGGTCTTAAAGTATAAAGAATCACCTTGTGGCGTGAGGTTTCTCACAAACCCCTGGATCAGTTACTCTTTTGAACATCGTAATGTTCAGTTAATTAGTTTGCTTGGTAGTTTCAAAAGAACTTGAAATATAATAGATGTGGTTATATCTCTGGAGATTTAGACTCAAAGATATTTGCAAAAGTGCATGATGGCCTTTTGCTTCCCAAGTCGAATGACTCTAAACCATAGAGTGTGTTTGCAGTTACACTGGAACACTCATTTATTGATTTAAATAATCAGGCGGATGTGGTATACCCGTCTAAGTGACTATTTGATTGGGAAGGTATAAACAAGTAAGGTTTCGTGCCATGCGTATTAAATAAGTTCCTGATTCAGAATTATAACTATCTATGTCGACGGTATGGACATGATAAGTACTCTTAATGGAATAAGAGATCTTACAAGCTATTTAAAATCTGAATTTGCGATGAAAATCCTGGGAAATCTCGATCTTATCTATCTTCTAAACTAGAAGACCGAGCTTGTGGTATATTATTCCACCAGTTTGCATATGTCCATTGTCAGGAAATTCAACAAGGACGTACATGCTTCTAGCACTCCCATGATTAGTCGATTTTCAAATGTACATAAATAACCAATTCGTCTAAAGGAAAATGACGAAGTTGGGTCTGGAGATGAACTTTCCTTATCTAAGTATAATAGACGCATTATTGTACTTAGCATAATGTACTCGACCAAATGTTACATCCTCAGTGAACTTGTTAGATAGATATAGCTCAGCGCCAACGCAATGTCATTGGAATGGTATAATGAACGTAATCATGTACATAAAAATAACCATTGACATGAATTTGTTTACCTGCAAAGACGTAAAAAGGAATGCTAAAGGAACTGCAATCCAAAGGTTGTTGATTATGAAGGAACAATAATATCTTCTCCAACAAAAGTAATCAGGGGGAGATATGGTAGACTATTTTCTAAGTCATTACCGATATTCAGTTTCGAAAAGTACATGACTAAAGGAAATGTCTGGTACAACTCTGAATGTAATCAGGGGGAGATGCCGACATCAGGGGGAGGATCCAAGGATATGATGTCGACATATTTTACTTCAAAATGAAGTTGTGTTGTACTCTTTTTCCCTTCGATCGAGAATAGTTTTTTCCAAATGGTTTTGTTACTCGATAAGGTTTTTAGCGAGACAACACTAGAAAATCAAGTACGTTGAACGTTGAAGACATAAAGATTGCGTTGATATTAGTGAAAATATCTGAATCAAAGAAATGAAACGCGATAGTTTGTTAAGCAACGTAACTTCCAGATTCAACAACATGATCTTATAAGCTTTCAAGTCACCAAGGTAAAGTGTGATAAACTCCTTTTGACTGCATTGGACTAATGAAAATTGTCTGACATTAAGGGGAGCATCTAATGGTGTGTTGTACTCTTTTCCCTTCGTCAAGGTTTTGTCCCATTGGGTTTCCTTGTCAAGGTTTTAATGAGGCAACAAATACGAGTCCAACTATGTTCAAAGTTTGCTTAATATTGTACACTTTTTCTTTACTCTAGGTTTTGTCCCTCTGGGTTTTGACGAAGTTTTAACGAGTCAATTAACTTAGACTTGTCGGTCTTTGAAGATCGTATTGCATGTGATGAATTATATGTAAATTACGAGACAACATGTGAACTACATCATGTGAAGAGTTGTACCAAGGTTTTATCCCACTGGATTTTTCCTTGTCAGAGTTTTAATAAGGCAATTGATTTCGGCACAAGTCATCAAGGAGAGAACGACATTTGAAGTAGCACTATGAATAGAGTTTTGTTATTGAACCGCACAAGGGGGAGTGTTACAGGGCCTACGGCCCATGGATGTGCGATCCAAAAGAATAGTCTTTTGGTCTTCTCTTTTCCATGTATATAAAGTATTTATCCATGTAACTATACTAACTCTATTCAATGGAAAATCCTTCTCTTTGTGTCTCTTTTATCTTTATCTATATTTCTCCTTCAAAACTAAGTAAATTCTTTGTTAATATTCCCTTTTTCTTGTGGGAGCACACGATATTAGGGTGCTAAGTAAATTCTAAGTAAATTCCTTTCCACAAAATTGGTTAAAAAGACCAAAATCAATAATTCCTGGGTGAAAAGGACATTTAGATTTTGATACTGTTTAAATGGACAAAAATGTAAAAACAGCCAGGATGTAAACAGTTTCATCCTACCTATTTTTAAATACTTTTTCTTATTTTTAATTTACATCAGGATGCATCCAATTTCATCCTTGCTATTTTTTTGGTGTCCATTTCACTCATAATAATTTTTATTCGTACATTTGAATCATGTTTTAAAAATATTTGGACAAATGACCAATTTTTCGTAATTGTTGATTTTGATATTTTTAATCAATTTTGTGAATTGATTGTATGTGCTAAGTAAATTCTCTGTTTGTTTTGGGCACGCGATATTAGGGTGCTAAGTAAATCATATTTTTATTTGAAATGCTTATTATGAACATCGACTATTTACTGATTCCACACTTAACTACTACCATGTGCAAGTATGAAGCTCGGCTAGTGTACAGTTTCATTTATGTTGGACAACATTTTAGCACTACTCTTGTATCGTGTAAATATTTTCAGTGATTCCTTGAAATTATAGGAAGATTGGTTTTGATTAAGCACCTAACCGTATTCCATAATTTGCAAGTCCTGTATCGGCGTTTCCATTATGGTTTAATAGTTTCTCATTGTCACCGCCGTGTACAAATTATCCATTATGTAGCTCCCAATCTACGACTGGTTGGATATTTCTTTAAATGCGAGCAAGTTATGCAAATACGGACTGTGAATTGTAAAATAGTTATATAACATCCGCTTGACTGTGCTAACTATTTGGTCCACATTCTTACTGCCCTAAAATATTTATAGAAATGCATTTTTCTTTCTTATAAATAGGACTTAACTAGCTAATGGTTCTCATGTGTGGACTGAGACGAGAAGACTAGAATTTGAAAGTGACGTCGTGTCAGCTTAATGTGGTATGGCTGGCTAGTCTAAAAGTGTTAGTTTTGGGTATCTTTTGAACTTATGTATTGTGGATAATTTCCAAAGAAGGTTGTGTTAGTTGGAGGAAAAATCAGTACGTTCTTAGTTTCGGATTAAGGGTAGTCCTTTTGCTGTATTAGTTTTTTTATGACTATAACATATTATGGTCTATTGTCTTGTATGTTTTGAGGCATTTTATCGTGGTAGCTAGTATACCTGTGAACACGAGAATAACAACGGTATCATCGTGTCCACAAACAAAGTTCGCAGTATTAGTAAAACTGAGCAAAAGATAGAAATGTATGATATGTGTCACATAGTAACGGACAGGGAAACTCTGAGCCTTCGGGCTCGTCCTCGTTTCACATCATAGGGATTCCTATGATGATATAAATGATACAAAGCGTTAAGTATAAGTGCGTAAACGTAAATGAGACAATGATTTACGTGATTCGGCACTAAGGCCTACGTCCACGGGGGTTGGTTTTTCACTATGTATTATATGAGAGTTACAATGGATAGTCAAATGACTTTGAGTAGGGAACGAAGCTAGAGGGTTTATTGACAAATTCATACTTACTCTCTCTCCTTTTTCTCTCCTGAAACTATAGTTCCTTCTTCCTAAAATTTTTCGACCCCTTATCTCCTCATCAAACTGGGTATTTATATAGGTTGAGTGTGGGGTCTTCTTCTAGGGACAGCTATATCCTTATCGTCTTGGTCTCTGTGCTAATCCCGATGGTACCTTCGTAATATGCCGATGGCCCCAACGGTAACATACTGTAACGCTGGTGTTAGTGGGTGAAAACTGTTTCTGCTGATTTTGGTAATTTTGGGTGTGTGGATGAGAAACAAATCTAAACCCAAAACAATGTACTGCACGGGAGTACTTTTGATTCGAGAGATCAATGTGTACAATCCTTGCCTAAACCAAGAAATGACCGTTCCAAGCTTGCTTCGGTCACAAAGTGAAGGAGAATGGTTGGTCTTAGGGAGGGAAACGAAGAAAGTGTTGAGACCAGAATAGTTGATTCCGGAAGTGTGGGTGTTTCGTGACTTGTATCAGAAAGTTGAACTGGCTAGCTGAATGAAAAGCTATCAGATGATTTTTGGATGTTGTATTATTCTCCTGACCAAAACTTGTTGTTTGGTGGAAATAGGTGTGACCTATTTATACAAGTCGCAACAAAACGTACCATGGTCTCATAGGAAGTTGAAGTGGAAGTGATTGAGTGGTGGAAGAATGGAGTAACGTGTAACCGTCAGACGTTATGCTTCTATTATGAGGGAAGTGAATTCGTGTAATTGTCAGTCATTACGTTTTTATGATGAAGGAAATGAATTGTTTACACCGTTAATTTTACCACCACTAATTGTCCTACTTCATGACACTCTCTTGTAACGGACGCATTGCATGCCGCATGTTGTAAACCGCCAGACCAATACCCTGATGAGTATCCCCCAGTTTGTGACATGTTTGATGTCTCTAGTGTTTCGTGGAAAACATGCAGCAGGTTACTATGTGTGGAAAGTCAAAGTCAAGATACTTTGCCACAGGAAAATAGCATATGATGCTATTAGGCTTTCCTTGGTCGGCCGCCTAAAACTTGCCACAGGTCTGTTAGCTTGGTGTCGAACTTGAATGGCTGAGATTACATCTCATGAGGAAGGGTATCCGTTGAATATGGCAACATCTTGTTGTATACCGAAGTGGTGCCATTGGCATAGTAGCGCATGGTGAATCCATGGCATAACGGCATGCTAGTGGCATGCCAGTAGCGTAGCCATGGCATAGTGGCATGCCAATGGCGTAGCTGCGGCATAGCAGCATGCTAGGCATGGCGGCATGCCAGGGACCGTGGCATAAAGACATGCTAGTAGCTGTGGCTTGGTGGCATGCCAGTGGCTGTGGCATAACGACATGCTAGTAGCCGTGGCATGGTGGCATGCCAGTGGCCGTGGCATGGCGGCATGCTAGTAGCCGTGGCATGGGGGCATGCCAGTGGCCGTGGCATAGCGACATGCTAGTAGCCGTGGCATGGCGGCATGCTAGTAGCCGTGGCATGGTGGAATGCCAGTGGCCGTGGCATAGCGACATGCTAGTAGCTGTGGCACGGTGGCATGCTAGTGATTGTGGCATAACAGCATGTCAGTGGCATGGCCACGTCTGTAGTGTTGTAGCATGGACAAGTTTAAGATTTGGCTCCGTGACTAAAGTTAAGGCTTGGCGGCATGGCCAAGGTTAGGGCTTGGCGCCATGACCAAGGCTAGGTCTTGGCGGCGTGGCCAAGGTTAGGGTTTGGAACTGTGGCCGAAATTAGGCGTCGTGGCCAAACTGGGATTTGAGCCGTGGCCAAAGTTTAGGGTTTGGCGACATGGTCGCTCAAAAGTTGCCACAAGCATGTTAGTTTCGTGGCGAACTTTGATGGATGAGATTGCATCTCAGGAGAAAAGGTAGCCGTCTATCATGGCTACCTTTAATTGGCAGTGCCGCCTTTAACTTGTGCTAGCGGTATTGCGGCATGGATGGCATGGATCGTGCATGCACAACCACTGAAATTTTGGCACGTTGGTGTGGAAATCTTGCCTAAATTAGGGTTTAGCTTGTCGAAACCTAATTAGCGTATATGGCACGTCGCATGGGGTGAGTGGCCATGTTTGGCATGTTTGGCATGTGCATCTGGCATGTGTGCCTGGTATGTGCGTTTGGCATGGTGGTGCATTTTTGGGAAGCCAATTGGATTTGCGGACATCTGGCGCGATTTCCTTCTTTTCAACATTGTGGCGAGTTTAAAGTAACCTGATTGGTTAATGTAAGAGGGTCGTCCAGGCGGCGTGGATACACTTCCGTGTGAGTGTGGCGGATTTAAAGTGACCTGATTGGTCGATGGGAAGTGGGGCCGGCAAGCTAAGGCGTGGCCACACTTCCAGTTCCCTGTGGCGGATTTAATCGCCTAGTTTGTCTAAGCATAGTTTTTCGACCAACGGGGTCTAGTGTACTGTGCGGGGCGCGAAACCCTATTTTTACAAATTAGTCGGGTTTACGAGTTTTTTATGAGTTATCACAATAATTGGCTGGATTTTGTATGCTTCCATAAAAATCCTTATCTACAGAATGCAGTGTGCTTTCCGTCTGAGTATTTCGTGCGATGGCCTAAACTTTAGTACTTGGAGGTTCATGTTACTCCGCTGCGAGTGAACACAAATACGTCATGCCATATCGATATTAAGGGTTCTGCCGGGGAACATAGAACAGGAAAGTACTCAGTGAGTCTTGTATTGGCGAGGTGCTGAAATTTACAGAGTGTTTGGGATGGTTGCTACATTCGCCAGTCTGGATAAATTTCATGTAAATATATTGAATGGCTCAATAAATACGCTGGTGGAGAGGTTAGCACTCACGAAACCGTTTCCTTGCAGAGTGACGTCAGATGCAAGGTTTTGCGATTTTAACCCTAACATAAAAACCACCATCAACATTAAGTCCCCTGCTTAGCACGTAACAGTGGCATTGTTGCGGGGTAAGCATGAGATGGTGACGGACGAGAGTAAAATCGAAAGAGCAAGATGTGAGATTTCCAAGGAAATTCAACTAACCTTTGGTGGAAGGCTTGAGGAATCTGTGATCCTTGTGTTGGCAGATTTTGCATAAATTCTTCTTGGCCATGGGATGTTGGCACCAGTGCGGCATCTTTGGCTACTGGTTGAGGAATGGTTCATGGCGCTGTTGGCTAGGGCATTGGTTAGGACGCGGTTGGAGTTTGCTTGGGCTGTGGATGGCACTTGTCAGGAGCGGAGAAGTTGGCGTTGAGAAGGATGCAGGTGCATCGGCTATCGAGCAGAGAAGCTAGCGCTGGGAGGATGCAAGCTATTGGTGCTGGCTAGGGCGTGGAGTCGTTGGCGTTGGCTTGGCCGTGACGCTGCTGTCTTGGCTTGGCTTGGTCGTGGCGCTGCTGGCTTGGCTTGGCCACGGAGATGATGCTGGTTTTGGCGTGGAGCCGTTGGCGCTGTATTGGTTGTGGCGCCGTTTTCTTGGGTTGGCGCGAGCTGTTGGCGCTGGCTTGACCGTATTCTTGCATGGTTAATGCCTTTGTGTAAAGGAGAATACATTCCATGTACGCGTCCACGCCAGGGTTCCGATCTAGGAAACGTATTCCTCCTTTGAATGTTTGAACGTTTTTTTTTCATCTTCATTAAGGTTTCGACGAGAGATTTCATTGAGGATGATTTTTCGGCTGTCATGTAGCCTCATCGCGTTTGCTCAGCATCCGTTTCTCTCTAGGGTTTCCGCAGTATATATGCTGGTGAAACTGTATCATCTTTCCCAGTTCAAGGAAGAGGTTTCTCTTGTTGAATCCATATTTTTTCATCATGTCGAGCATAAGTGAATCATCCTCGAGCCGAACAGATTCTTCAGTCGAGCGCAGGCGGTCTGGCTCTTGCGACAATTCCCCTATCCGGATTATCAGAGTCAAGAAGATCATACCGGTATGCTTTCGTTAACCAATGGATATTTGTTTATTATTGTTGGCGAGTGACGAAGGGAAACTTTCTTTTGCTTAGAGATATCCAACTGGGACATGTGTGACCGTCGTTGATGATGATGATCTGACCACCCCCTTTCTTCGAACCCGAGCACAACGACCGCTACTGATCTGGAAAATGTTGATTTGGGTATCTCTTTCCATGAATATCCCAATGCAGGCTTGTCATTTTAAATCCGCATGAAGTGTTTATCTTCTAGCTACCGAAACGTCGGTAAATTCTTAGTGAGAAAGTAATTCGTTACTCTGTATACGAAAATATGGAGAAGATATGGCCATATTGCCACCAGGATCGTGGTGAAGCATTGTTCGTCGTCTTTGGTTACTACAGTGAATTGTCTTATGCATATGATTGTTGAAATGGAAGGCACATCCATCCGCGACATCAGGGAATCAACTATTGAAAGGTTGGAAAACATGGTGTCTACCTATGAATCCCTTGAGTTTAATGTAAGTTGGTTGCGGCATCGCCTTGACATTGTGAAGGTTGACAGAGCCAGTATTCTTGCTAATGTCGTTCCTGCCACAAAAGCCATTTTGGAAGAGGAGAAGGCTCTGGCCGTGGAATCCCAAAAGGTGGGAAAGGCTATCCAGGACTTGAAGAGTAGGACTGAAAGATATCAAAACAGGTTCAAGATGATGCTTTCAAGGAATTACAATATATTGGATGGGCTTTTCTGAGTTATGTAGTTGTGAGACGCCTGGTTTTCTTTCTGGTCTCGAACATATGTATTTTTTTTGTACTGGTTTTTGGAGAAATGAGATAATTTTCATTAATATGCTTTGACTAAATGAAATTTGATAACTGGGATGTGAAGGAAACATAAAAATGCCTGGTTAGCCGTGCTATGAGACGACGAGAGGTGGGGTAAGGGTTAGGCGTAATATGCCTTGAGCCATTTTCCATTGATGATTGTTTCCAATCTGCCTCCATCTTTCTTGACAACCTTGTAGTATCCACTGTTATATGCTTTGGTGACCACATAAGGCCCTTCCCATTTTGGGGAGAATTTTGGTGCTGACATGTCTTGTTGGATGTGTTTGGCGGTCTTCAACACCAGATTCCCTACTTGAAAAACTCGAGGTTTCACATCTTTGGCGTATGCTCGGGAAATTCTATTTATTTATGCTTGCGCGTGATCCTCTTCTTTAGATCTTCTGGAATCCAAAGTGTCTAGCTCCGCTACCCTGGAATTTGCTGTTTTGGCTTCATTCCATTGAACTCCGCTTGCTTTGACAATCCTAGCCGATGGGATTTTAATTTCTTCCGGGAGAATGACGTCTGCTCCGTAGACGAGGGAATAGGGGGAGGCGCCAGTATAGCTCCTTGGTGATGTCCGATATGCCCAAAGCACCATTGGCAGTTGTTCGTGCCATGTCTGAGGGCTATCGTGCACTGTCCGGCTAAGGATTCGAATTAGAGTCTTGTTGGTGCTTTCGGGCTGCCCATTCCCTTGGGGGTAGTAAATAGTGGAGAATACTTGTTTAATTACATATTCTTCAAGTAACTCCCGTACCTTCTTGTTGGTAAAAGGAGTGCCGTTGTCGGTGATGATGTGCTTGGGTACGCCAAAACGAAAAATGATGTATTCCTTAATGAACGCTGCAATTGTGGATCCAGTAGTCCCTCGTAAATGGATGGCTTCGACCCATTTGGTGAAATACTCCGTTGCGGTTATTATATACTCATGTTGTTTTGATGACGGCGGGTTGATTTTCCTAATGATGTCGAGTCCCCAGCTATAAAACGACCATGGATTACTTACCGAATGCATGGGAGTAGAGGGTGCGTGGATAAAATTTCCATGAATTTGACATTTGTGGCATCTTTGAAAAAAAGCAGATGCATCGTCTTCCATGGTCGACCAGTAGTATCGCTTGTGTATTTGGAGAAACAACTTCTTTTTCCCTTGGTGCTCGCCTTCGTGCATTTATTTCAGCATGATTGGGATTTCTTCTTCGTCCAGGCATCGTAACAAATCTCCTCCAAAACTTTTTCAATACAAGATTCCTTCATGGAATATGAATTTCTTGGATCTTTGTTTCATCTTGGTTGCTTCTTTCTTGCTTGCAGGGAGTATGCCATCGCGAAGATAACTGATGTACGTCTTTTACCAGTCCCCAGCATGGTCAACAGAAAAAACTTCTAATTGATGCGGCGGTGCTTGACAATTGGATCAAGATCCTTGGAGTAATCGAGATTGAGTCTCCATTTCTGGACAGTAGTAGCCAAGGGTTTGCAGGCGATAATAAAGTGTTACCACAAACGTTTGTCCGCAAATTTCGCTATGAATACAGTTAAGCTGTCGCTATGCCTCTTCGTCTCCGAGGCATCTTGACAGGGAACCATCTGAGTTCTGGTGGTACAACATCCCGTGAAGCATGAAGAAGTTTTGCAAGGTCTTGAGACTGACCTTTCCTTGGGAGAGCGAGTTGTTAAGCTCTTAGATAATCGGTGTTCTCCAGCCGTTGTCTTCAGTCTCCTCAGGTTGAGAGATCCATGTCGAAGCTATGGTTCGTCTCTTCACTGTCAAGGTTTCCTATAAACCTTCAAACTGCAGCTTCGATGCTAACGTGGCTAGGAAATCAGCAGGTTTGTTGCTTCCACGGCCAACATGTGTTATGGTCGCATCGGCGAAGAATTTTAGCATCCTTTGTGCCTCATATCTATATGGGTCCAATATCACTTCCTTCAGTGTGTACACTCCATTCATCTGGTTGACCAGTAATTTAGAATCACCTCTTTTTCCAGACGCGTGGCTCCGGCTTGTTTGGCTAATGATAATCCTATGAGAAAGGCCTCATATTCTGCTGAATTGTTGGTGCAATGAAAGTCTAGATTAAAGGAATGCGAGAAGACTTCACCCGTTGGGGATACTAGAACCACGCCTGCTCCTCCAGTATTATTGCTAGGGGTGTCAGAGACATAAGAAAACAATAGTGACGCTTCTTCTTTGACAAAAGAGATTTCTGGAAAACTTCTAGGAAGGTCCTCGTGTAGCGCTGTGGTACTCTCTCCTTGGAAAACTGCTAGAAAATCCGCAACCGCTTGTCCTTTGATAGCTCTTGGGGAAGCACATGTTATATCAAACTATGACATTTGGAGGAGCCATTTGGCTGGCCTTCCTATCAGGGACGGTTTTGAAAGCAGGAACTTCACAGGATCAGACTTAGGTATCAGCACCACTTTGTTTGAGAGCAGATAATGCCTAAACTTTTGGATGGATTGAATCAGGGCTAGGCACGCTTTTTCTGCTTTGGGATATCTGAGTTCGGCATCTCTCAAAGTTCGACTGAAGTAGTATATAAGGTGCTCAATTCCTTCGTCATCTTCTTGGGAGAGAAGATCTCCAACAGCAGTGTCACTGAAGGAAGTGTAGAGGCACAACGGTCTTCCTTGTATCGGGGATTTCATGATGGCTGGGGATGACAATATTTGTTGAATCTTTCGAAACGCCTCTTGTTGTAGTGCGGTCCATACGAAGCTTGCTCCCTTTTTCAGCAAGGGGGTAAATGAAGCGACAAGGTGAGCTAAACCCGGTATAGAACGCCGAATGTAGTTTACCTTACCCATGAAGCTTTAGAGCTCTTTCACGGTTCGTGGGGCGGCATCGTGAGGATGGCTTGGGTTTTGACTGGATCGACTTTGATTCCCTCGGCGGTCACCTGGAAACCTAGGAATTTGCCCGAAGAAACACCAAAGGCACACTTCAACGGGTTCATCTTCAGTTTGTATTCACGACACCTTTCAAACACCTGTCGCAGCACCTCTGTATAAGCCGCCCGAGTTTTTGATTTAACCACTATGTCATATACATAATCTTCAACTTTATTGTGCATCATATCATGGAAAATAGTGGTCATGGCGTGTTGGTAGGTGGCGCCGGCATTTTTCAAGCCCAAAGGCATCACAGTATAGTAAAAGTTTCCGAGAGGAGTTCGAAAAGCTGTTTTACTTGCATCTTGATCGTACATCTTTATTTGATTGTAGTCGTTGTATCCGTCCATAAAAGAGAACATACCGTGTCTACTGGTGGCGTATACCAGCATGCCAATGTTTGGAAGAGGAAAATCGTCCTTAGGGAAGCATTTTTTTAGGTCCCTAAAATCAACACGGCACCTGATTTGGCCGCTCTTCTTCTTCATTGGCACCATATTGGCCAACCAGGTTGGATGGTGGATGGGTTTGATGAAACCTACGGTTAGGAGTTTTTGAATCTCTATCTTGATCGGTTCCTCCACATCGTGTCTGAACTGTCTCGGAGATTGTTTGACTGGTTTGGATCCGGGTATTATATTTAGATGATGAGTGACCAGCTTCTCATCCAAACCAGGAATTTCCTCGTATGTCCATGCGAACACATCTTGATATTCCCTAAGAAGGTCCACAAGGTTTGCGCGCTCGTCAGCACATAGAGCCGAGATGATTGAGACAGGCCGCGGATATTCCTCGCTTCCGATGTTGACTACTTCAACTTCATCCGTGGTGAAGTTGGTTTCTTCTTGTAGTTGTCAAGGTGCATCTGGCACCTCTTCTTGTGGCTTGATGCTGTGATTGCATTCTACTGGGCGGAGAGACTGGGAGGTAGTCTCCCCTGTTAATTGCTAACAACGGCGCCGATATACGGTTTTCCCTTTTTCATCAAGACTTGCGATAAAAGCCCGCTCACGCTTGACATGACAATGAGCCAGATCTCCGCTTGACGAGGGAAAACTGACGTGATTTTCCTTTGTAGGGATTGCGTGAGATCGAGCTTCTCTGTGAAATGATGTGAGACTGTCCTCCTCTTCGATTGATGCCCACGTCGGTAGTGGAGTGTATCAAACCTTTCCTGCTAAACCCAGCGAATATTTCTTTGGTTCGAACATCTCCAAACCACATATTGGTGCATAAGGAGATAATGATGCAGGGATACGGATGACTTCTGCGTTCAACATGGTCTTCAGGCACTGGTGATATGTCGAAGAAATTATCCTGTTGTCGTGGAGCCATGGTCTTCCCAGTATCATGCGGTAGTCTGACTCTTTTTAGATTACTTCGAACTTTATCTTTGACTGGACTGGTCCCACTGATAAATTTAGGTTGATATATTCGTACGTGCTGGTTTGGTTGCCTTCGAAATATGTCATCATGATAGGCTGTCGTACGACTTCGCTCGGCCGCACCTTGGTTGTCCTAAGCATTCTAAGGGTAATGACATTGGAGGACGCTCTTGTGTCTACGAGGGCCCTTTTGAACTCCATATCCTTGTTGGAGGCAGCGACTGTAGAGCCCGGTTATGTCCTTCTTCTGCCATCATATCTTCTTCAGTAAATGTTACATTGTTGACGGACACCTCTGACATCCTTGAAGTTTATGGGCGTAAAGGAACCAAACACGCGTCTAGGGTTATTTGATTGATAGCAGCAAATATTTTCTGCTCGTTGGTCTTTGAAAGGTGTAGAAGTTCACACAAGTTCGACCGACGCGGCTGCCTCCTGGTCTACCGGTTTCTGATTGGTGGTGAAGCTGTTAACTTGAGAGCGATCATCCGAGACGTCATTCCCCAGTCTTGGAGTTTCTGGGATGGGCGAATCACTCAGATTCGATGTCAGGCTGATAAGAAAGTTGAGTATGCTTGATCGCTTCCTTCATAAGGTCCATGTTCCTTGCGTGGATCTCCTGAACCCGTACCAATGCGGCCAACCTTGGAATTTCCCCGTCGGTTGCGCCATTATGTGTCGTGTTGGGATAGGGAACATCTCCATTCTCCAAATTCTGAGCGGAGTTTGGGATCATGGATTTAGCTCTAAGACCGACCATCTTCTGAGAATTGGGGTCGAAAAGTGAAATTGGGGATTGAAAATTGATATTGCAACCGAGAGATTAATCTCCCACTGTGGTCGCCAATTGTTTGTGGGTGAAAACTGTTTCTGCTGATTTTGGTAATTTTGGGTATGTGGATGAGAAACAAATATAAACCCAAAACAACGTACTGCACGGGAGTACTTTTGATTCGAGAGATCAATCTGTATTGTTAGAGCATTGATCGGTCGAACTCGCATGCGTTGTTATCTCAAGCATGTTTGTCAATGTTAGTGATCAAAACTATAAGTCTTGATTTCTAGTCTACTATAGATAAGGTCTCGGACTAGGATAGAGAGTGTGGTTGAGCTCAAGAACTCCATGGAAATCATCATACAAGACGAAGGACTACTCAAGGAACTGGTGGATCTTCATCGACTATGTGGAGACTTGAACTTATCTATCACTCAAAAGTCTATTTATCTCCTATCTTGAGATAAAAGTCGTTTTTCTATATAGACTTAGATTATACATATTTGGCATTTCAAGCCGAGTTTACCCCGCCTATCTATTTCTCGAAATATGTGTTGGTAAAGCTTTCGCTTTAGCCAAGTTCATATTTACCTAGTGAAGAGAGTCATGTTATGTTTCAATCACTCTGAAAATTTCTCTGACGAAAAATGGTTTGTGAACAACAACTATATAACGTCCTATGAGAATGTTTCAATGATTGAAATAAGAGTTTAGACTGTATAACCATTTGGAGGATATACGCATTGTTGTGGAAACACATATATGTATAAGTCCTTATTGCTTGAACCGAAGTTTGCGAAATTTTTGATCAAGTGAAACGGAGAAGTGCGTGAGCTAAGTCCGCGAACCCATTCTGCGAACTGGCGAAGTTCTCAAACCCGAGAATTTCTGCTGGAGTTTGTGAACTCCATCCGGGAACTTAAGTCCGCGAACCCAGTCCGCGAACTTGAGCAGGTTATTTCTAAAAACGATGTTTAGTGAACTTATCTTTATAAACTAAGGAATACAATTGCAAACCGTGGCTATAGAGTTCATGAACCAATTCATGTGAATCAAATTGTTTTTGCTTCAATTGTGTCTTGTGTAGTACATAAGATTTCCTTGCAATTGAACAACTCTCTAACTAGTTCATTTGAGTCATTTGAACCAGTTATGGTGAAGAAGAATATGGTTGATATGAAAGTAATCATATGGATAACCATTTGGTTAACTATTGTTGAACCAACTAATGTACAAGTTTGGGTACGGTTACACAAGCCCAGGAATGTGCATTTCATTTGTGTATAACAAGCTATGTTTTCGATCTAACGGTTGATAAATATTAGCTTGAATCCAAATCAGGTTTTCATCTAACGGTGAATATTGAATGCTTTGTTACCAAGCTAACATTGATTGTAAACCTTGATTTGAAAGACTATAAAAGGGAGAACTCTAGCAACTGGGAAACCTAATCCCCACATATTCTGTGTGATACTAGTTGTGCTAAGCTAGAGTCGATTCTCCTTTAACCTTTGGTTTCTTCTTCTAAACCAGGTTAACGACTTAAAGACTTCATTGGGATTGTGAAGCCAGACCGATACTACTTTTCTTGTAGTTGTGTGATCTGATCTTGTTGTTTCTATCGTACGAATACAATTGTAATAATTGGATTGAGATTTATATCTCCGATAGGCAAGATAAAAAGTAATTACAAACATCTTCTCAGCGTTTGTGATTCCACAATATCTTTTTTCGCTGCGTCGATTAATACTATTGTGAGGTGATTGATAATACTAGGATGTTCTTCGGGAATATAAGTCCGGATTATCAATTGGTTCCTGTTTACCTTGATTATCAAAATACGGAACAAAACTCGTAGGTATATTCGTGGGAGACGGATTTATCTATTATCATAGACTTTTCTGTGTGATACAGATTTGTTTATTAAAGTCTTAGACTTTGGGTCGTAGCAACTCTTGGTTGTGGGTGAAATCAGCTAAGGAAATCAAGTACGTAGCATCCTGTTGGGATCATAGATGTAGGAGCATAACTGTACCTTGGATCAGTGTGAGATTGGTTAGGGTTCAACTACAGTCCATACCGAAGTTAGTTTGGAGTAGGCTAGTGTCTGTAGCGGCTTAATACATTGTATGTTCAATCTGGATTAGGTCCCTGAGTTTTTCTGCATTTGCGGTTTCCTCATTAACAAAATTCTGGTGTCTATGTGTTTGAGGGTGAAAATAGTTTCTGCTGGTTCCGGTAATTTCGTGTGATGTGGGTGAGAAACAAATCTAAACCCTAAACAATGTACTGCAAGGGAGTACTTTAGATTCGAGAGATCAATCTGTACAAGTCCGGCCTAAAACAAGAAATGGCAATTCCATACTTGCTTCGGTCACAAAGTAGAGGAGAAGGGTTGGTTTTGGGGAGGGAAGCAAAGAGAGTGTTGAGACCAGAATAGTTGATTCTGGAAGAGTAGTTGTTTTTTGACTTGTATCAGAAAGTGGGAAGCTAACAGATGGGAAATCTAGCAAACGTTTTCTGATTGTTGTATGCTTCTAACAAGAACTTGTTGTTCGGTGGAAATAGGTAATGCCTATTTATACAAGTCGAAGTGAAATGTACTCTGGTCTCATTAAGAAATGGAAAATGGGTGATTAAATGGGAGGAGGTGGTAACCGTTAACGTTTATAATTGATGTTGCATAAAAGAAAGCGTTTCACCATTACTCCCTGTATTTACTAACCGCCTCATCCTTATGACACTTTCTAATAACGAGCGTAGTGTACGCCGCATGTTGTAAACCGCCAAACCAATACCCAATGAGCATCCCCCAGTTTGTGACATGTGTTGATGTCTCGAGTGTTTTCGTGGAAAACATGTAGCATGTTGTTGTTGTCTGGAAAGTTGATCTTGGGAGACTTGCCGGCTCGGTGGTGACCTTCAACGGTCGAGATTTTGCATCTTAAGAGGAAGGTAGCCGTTGATTATTGCACCCTTTAGTTTGGTAGCCAGTAGCATGAAAGTATGATCAGTATGGATTTAATAGGTCCAAGCTTAGGCGCGGCCAAAAGTTAGGGTTTTGGATTTGTTTAGGCGCGACTAAACTAGTGCCAAAGGTTGCCATGCGTTAGCTGGTAACCTTGGACGGCTAAGATCTGCATCTTAGATGATAAATTGGCCATTGGTTGTTGCAGGCCTTCATTTTGGTAGCCGCATAGGGAAGGCCGGCATGGTATGGCGCGGAAAGGTGGTTGGCATGCCATTGTCACATGTGGCGTGGCATGCCTTGGCGCGATTTGGTGTGGCCAAAACTAGGCCTTTGGGCCAAAGGTTACCATGCGTTGTTTGGCGACCTTGGACAGCTAGGATTTTCATCTAAGATGGAAGGGTGGTCGTTGATCGTCGCACGCCCTCGTTTTGGTAGCCGCATGGGAAAGGCCGGCATGACGCGGGAAGGTGGTTGACAGGCCACACATTTTTACTAAAAATCATATGGAAGTAAAAAGATTGGCTGGACGCGTAAGTGAGCAAACTGTTCATGATAACGAGTTTTGGCGAGATGGATCAAAAGGCGGTCATGACTACGAAGGTTGGCTGGCTATGATCATGATCCTTGACATGGGGAGCGTGGTGGTACGACCCTTTGATGGAAGAAACGACGTTGAAGCAGCTTCGTCTCTTGGAAAGGATGTTGAAACTTAAGGAACCAAACGCTGAAGCTTCGGCTTCGGATTCTGAAGAAGCTTATGGAGAGAACGCTGAAGCGGAGCGGCTGCTTGAGCGAGCGTTGAAGTGGAGTGGATGTCGGAGCGAACGTTGAAGCAGAGCCGCTGCTGGAGGACATTGAAGTGAAGCGGCTGTTGGAGTGAACGTTGAAGCGGAGCAGCTACGTTAATCAGTGTGCTGTCAAACTGGACACCCTTCAAGCGAACAATGGTTAGGAGTCCCCAGTTCCATCTATCAATCGTGCTTTCCAACAGAGGTTGGGGTTTGGGAACGGCTTCTCTGGCTGGAAACAGCTGCTTCCCTGATGCAGTGCGGTTGAGGGCTGCGAATATGTTTTGACGCTGCGCCTACATAATCTCACATAAGTGTTTCATCATAGACTGCATGATTTTGTGGGTGAAGTCCCCGGAAATCATGCATCTCCTGACAGGAAGAGAGTCTTTGTGAACTCAGGGGGGTTGCTGATTTTCTTTGCTTCGATTTTGGAGAAGTTGTTCCTGATCTTTACGTGTGATGAAATTAGATTGCTGATTCCTTTCTATTGGGCGTTCAAAAGGCATTGCTGGAAGGATGCAAGCTGCTGGCGCTGAAAAGATTCAAGTTGTTAGCACTGGAAGGATTCAAGCTGCTGGCGTTGGAAAGATGCCAGCTGTTAGCGCTGGATCGGCTTGGAATGGGCGGTGGCTTGGCGTGGACACTGTCTTGGATTTGGTATGGTGCGGACTGTTGGCTGGGCATAGCGCGGACTGTTGGCTTGGCACGGCGCTGGCTTGGCGTGGCGCAGACTTGTTCTTGCGGGCCCAGTTGCCTCTTTCCATACGTAGATCAAATAGGAAATCATTTCTTTATTCAAATTCCAAAAGTGTTATGCGTATTAAAGGGGTTGGCTCTCCTTTTTATCTCGTATCTTTTTTCTCACGTCCTGGTGTTAGAGGTAGCAATAAAGTGGGAAAGCGTATTCCAGCTATGTACTCCAGCGTTTCTCTTTCAATTTGTTTTCTTATTTTGGGGAAAATCCTAGCCATAGGTATTCCTTCCATGAATCTGTAGAAATATTGTTCTTTTCTTTGAATATTACTGTAGTAGCGTCGGCTACCTCATGAATAGTGACTTGTACAGTTATTATGCAAAGTAGGTACGTACAGGTAGGTGACTGATTCCACGAGGAACTGGACGTTAAGGTTTCTCTGAGATCCAAAAGTTGTAGGCCAAGGTGACCGAAGGTCCTTCTACGGACATGGTCAAACAACAAGAAGCGGAGGTCGAAAGGCTGTCCAAAGAGTTGGAGATGAAACAGGCGGTCCTCCAAATGACGAAGGACGCCTTCTTCGAGAAAAGCAAAATACCGTTGAATGGCTTCTTTTGAATGCACTTCTGTCTTCTGAAATTCTTCTGTTTCGTTTTTTTTTTTTTGAAAGGAAAATGACACACCTGGATTTATGGTTTTTATTTTCTGGATTTTTGGGTTGATAGAAAAGTGTTACCTATGAGGGTTTTGGATTATTATTCCGGATGAACTGTTTTAGGATGATTCCGTTTTTGGTTATGATTGTAAGTGACACAAGCATCCCAGGGAAGATATGGAACCGTGAAATTTGCGTGTCGGTAGATGACATGGGATGAAACATAACATGTCTATTGGTTTTATCATTCCCGTGAAAACTTGAAATAGTAAACCATGTATTTTTTCTAGGCAAGACTTACTCGGTTTTTTGGATCTGCTAACGAAAAATGAGTCAGGTGCACGTCCGAGTTTTGTGAGAAGTACCGAAATTGTGGAAAGTCCCCAGTCGTCCTTGAGTCACTTGATAATCGAGTCGTCAATCCCTGGGCGGATCGTTTGCTTTTAACCTCTGGGAAGTCCCCATACGCCCCTTGCCATGTCATGACTGGTAATCGGGTCGTCTGGTAACTGAGTCGTCGATCCCTGAGCGGATCGTATCGGGCCGTCTGGTAGCTGAGTCTTTAATCCCTGAGCGGATCGTTTGCCTCTATCGTTCTTACGTATGGGTCGAAGTATGAGATCGATGATTGAAAATTGACATTGTAACCGAAAGACCAATCTCCCACCATGGTCGCCAATTGTATGAGGGTGAAAACAGTTTCTGCTGGTTTCGGTAATTTCGCGTGATGTGGGTGAGAAATAAATCTAAACCCTAAACAACATACTGCAAGGGAGTACTTTAGATTCGTGAGATCAATCTGTACAAGTCCGGCCTAAAACAAGAAATGGCCGTTCCAGACTTGCTTCGGTCACAAATTGGAGGAGAAGGGTTGGTTTTGGGGAGAGAAGCAAAGAGAGTGTTGAGACCATAATAGTTGATTCTGGAAGAGTAGTTGTTTTGTGACTTGTATCAGAAAGTGGGAAGCTAACATATGGGAAAGCTAGCAAACGTTTTATGATTGTTGTATGCTCCTGACCAGAACTTGTTGTTCCGTGGAAATAGGTAATGCCTATTTATACAAGTCAAAGTGAAACGTACTCTGGTCTCATTAAGAAACGGAAAACGGGTGAGTAAATGGGAGGAGGTGGTAACCGGTAACGCTTGTAATTGATGTTCCATAAAAGAAAGCGTTTCACCATTACTCCCTGTATTTACTAACCGCCTCATCCTTATGACACTTTCTAATAAGGAGCGTAGTGTACGCCGCACGTTGTAAACCGCCAAACCAATACTCAATGAGCATCCCCCAGTTTGCGACATGTGTTGATGTCTCGAGCGTTTTAGTGGAAAACATGTAGCATGTTGTTGTTTTCTGGAAAGTTGAGCTTGGGAGACTTGCCGGCTCGGTGGTGACCTTCAATGGTCGAGATTTTGCATCTTAAGAGGAAGGTAGTCGTTGATTATTGCAACCTTTCATTTGGTAGCCAGTGGCATGAAAGTATGATCAGTATGTCTTTAATATGTCCCAGTTTAAGCGCGGCCAAAATTTAGGGTTTTGGCTTTGTTTAGGAGCGACCAAACTATGGCCAAAGGTTTCCATGCGTTAGCTGGTAACCTTGGACGGCTAAGATCTGCATCTTAGATGAAAAATGGCCGCTTATTGTTGGAGGCCTTCGTTTTGGTATCCCCATAGGGAAGACCGGCATGGTATGGCGCGGAAAGGTGGTTGGCATGCCATTGGAACATGTGGCATGGCATGCCTTGACGCGGTTCGGCGTGGCCAAAACTAGGGTTTTGGGCCAAAGGTTACCATGCGTTGTTTGGCGACCTTGGAAGGCTAGGATTTGCATCTAGGATGGAAGTGTAGTCGTTGATCGTCGCACACCTTCGTTTTGGTAGCCATGGGGAAGGCCGACATTGCGCGGCAAGGTGGTTGGCATGCCATTGGCACATGTGGCATGGCATGCCTTGGCGCGGTTTGGCGTGGCCAAAACTAGGGTTTTGGGCCAAAGGTTACCATGCGTTGTTTGGCGACCTTGGACGGCTAGGATTTGCATCTAGTATGGAAGGGTGGCCGTTGATCGTCGCACGCCTTCGTTTTAGTAGCCTCATAGGGAAGGCCGGCATGGTGTGGCGCGTCAATGTGGTTTGCATTCCATTGGCACATGTGGCATGGCATGCCTTAGAGCGCTTTGGCGTGGCCAAAACTAGGGTTTTGGGACAAAGGTTACCATGCGTTGTTTGGCGACCTTGGACGGCTAGGATTTTCATCTAGGATGGAAGGGTGGCCGTTGATCGTCGCACGCCTTCGTTTTAGTAGCCGCATGGGGAATGCCGGCATGGTATGGCACGACAAGGTGGTTGGCATGCCATTGGCACATGTGGCATGGCATGCCTTGGCGCGGTTTGGCGTGGCCAAAACTAGGGTTTTGGGACAAAGGTTACCATGCGTTGTTTGGCGACCTTGGACGGCTAGGAGTTTCATCTAGGATGGAAGGGTGGTCGTTGATCGTCGCACGCCTTCGATTTGGTAGCCGCATAGGGAAGGCCGGTATTGTGTGGCGCGGCAAGGTGGTTGGCATGCCATTGGCACATGTGGCATGGCATGCCTTGGCACGGTTTGGCGTGGCCAAAACTAGGGTTTTGGGCCAAAGGTTACCATGCGTTGTTTGGCGACCTTGGACGGATAGGATTTTCATCAGGATGGAAGGGTGGATATTGATCGTCGCACGCCTTCGTTTTGGTAGCCGCATGGAGAAGGCCGGCATGGTATGGCGTGACAAGGTGGTTGGCATGCCATTGGCACATGTGGCATGGCATGCCTTGGAGCGGTTTGGCGTGGCCAAAACTAGGGTTTTGGGCCAAAGGTTACCATGTTTTTTGGCAACCTTGGACGGCTAGTATTTGCATCTAGAATGGAAGGGTGGTCGTTGATCGTCACACGCCTTCGTTTTGGTATCCGCATAGGGAAGGACGGCATGGTGGGGCCAAGGCCAATAGCGCGGATAGCTTGGTATAGTGTGGCCAAGGGTTTGGTACGGTTGGCTTGGTATGGTGTGGCCAAGGAAAGGTGCGGTTGGCTTGGCATGGTGGGGCCAAGGGTTTGGCATGCCATTGGCGCATGGTGCGGCTAGCATGGTTGGGGCCAAGGCAAGGCGCGATTGGCTTGGCATGGTGGGGCCAAGGGTTTGGCATGCCATTGGCGCATGGTGCGGCTAGCATGGTTGGGTCCAAGGAAAGGTGCGGTTGGATTGGCATGGTGGGGACAAGGGTTTGACATGAAATTGGTGCATGGTGCGGCTAGCATGGTTGGCATGCCTTGGCGCGGTAGACGTGGCTGGCATGGTTTGTCGTTGGCACAGTGGTGCGGCTGGCATTGTTGGCATGCCTTGGCGCGGAGATGTGGCTGGCATGGTTTTCCATTGGCACAGTGGTGCATGGCATGGTTGGCATGCCTTGGCGCGGAGATGTGGATGGCATGGTTTTCCATTGGCACAGTGGTGCATGGCATGGTTGGCATGCCTTGGCGCGGAGATGTGGCTGGCATGGTTTGCCATTGGCACAGTGGTGCGGCTGGCATGGTTAGCATGCCTTGGCGCGGAGATGTGGCTGGCATGGTTTTTCATTGGCACAGTGGTGCGGCTGGCATGGTTTGCATGCCTTGGCGCGGTAGCATGAGAATTAGGGTTTGGTATGTACGAAGATGATGCCGGTCAATACTAAGGGTTCTGCCGTGGAACATGACACATGTATATAAAAAAAAGGTACCCTGCTAATTCTTACGTAGGTATGTTGAATGATTCAATAAATGCTCTAGTGGTTGTAGTGACGTCATGTCAGATGTAAGGTTTTACGATTTTAACCCTAAGATAAAAACCACCATCAACACTATGTTATTTCTTTTCCGCATTATATTTTGTTATATAATTGAAATATCACAGGTTGTGCATTTTTCAATCAATTAGAATATCCGACCTTTTGGTTGTTGATTTAAATTGACTGAAACTTGGATATTGGTCTTTGGTACCATCCAAGTTATCTCTCCTTGATAAAGACTCGCAGATTTCTATTTGGTTGAGTATAGATCAAATCGAGAGATTGAGATATAAACTCGCAGAAAAGGTTGGATGAACAAATATAGAGCAATTCTGATCTTGTTGTGGAAATAGAAATACTTAAGGATTTGAAACCCATTATAAATCCTTTATTGGATGTGACTAACTCCAGACGTTCTTCTCTGAAGAATGATCATATATCAGGTAATAAACAACGAGTAAATGTTGTGAAAACTGATGTGAATCAGAACTACTCTATCAAACTAAAAGGTGTTGGCTCATGTGATTCCTATAATCGCTTTCAACATGTTTGTGTGTATTTTCAAAAGAGATTAAAAGTTTCAAGTAATCTTCACAAGAAAACTAAGCAACCCGTGGCATCTCTAAAAAGACATACAAAACTATCAGGAAATTCTAAACAGAATAGTACTAATAGCATGGGAGCTTTTGCTTTAAAATCAACATCACCCTTACAATGGTTTCTTGACAGTGGATGTAGAAGACATATGGCGGGTGATCTCACTTGGTTTATTTCTTCAAATGACTATGAAGGTGGACCAGTAACATTCTGAGATGGGAGTTGTTGCTACATAAGCAAGAATGGAACGATCAAATTACCAGGCGTACCTGAAATTCATGATGTAGTCTACGTAAAAGGTATGACCGCAAATCTTCTTTCTATTAGTCAAATCTGTGACAAAGGCCATCGAGTTGTCTTTAATGCAAATGGATGTGACATTGTAGACAAAACTGGGAAAGTAATTTTTCAGGGAATTCGTGGCAAAAATAACTATTTTCTTCCGGATACTCAGTTCAGCAATTGTTGCAATTTGACTAAAGTGGAATCTACACATCTTTGGCATGAGTGTTTTGGTCACATCAACTATCATCTTCTAACTAAGATCATTAACAAAGAACTTGTTAGAGGCGTTCCTAAAATCAATGCAAAGATTGAAGGTGTATGTGGTGCCTGTCAAAAGGGTAAACAAACGAAAGTTCACCATAAATCATCTCGAGATATTCTCATTAAAGCTCCACTTGATTTTATTCATATGGATCTCTTCGGGCCAATTCAACAACCCACAGTTGATGGTAAGAAGTATGCTTTGGTTATGGTAGATGATTACACCAGGTTCACTTGGGTTGCATTCTTATCTCATAAGAATGAAACCCTCGATGAATTCAAGATTATTGTAAATAGAATCCAGAAAGAACAAGGTCGCAAACTAAAGAAGATTAAAAGCGACCGTGGAACTGAATTCAAGGACAACAAGGTGTTTGAATTCTGTGACGAACTGGGAATTACTCAACAATATTCTCCACCCATTACTCCTCAAGCTAATGGAGTTGCAGAAAGAAAAAACATAAACATCAGGAAATGTCCAAGATAATGCTCCATAACAAAAACTTACCTTCAAGGTTTTGGGGAGAAGCTGTCTTTACAGCATGCTATTTGATCAACTGTGTCTACTTATGGTCTAAAACCCTCAATACTCCTTATGAGTTGTGGTACGGTAGAAAACCCAACTTGCGCTATTCTAGAGTGTTTGGTAGTAAGTGAAATTTTTTAAAAGATCTAGAACAGAGAGGTAAATTGGATACCAAAATTGATGAAGGTATCTTCCTTGTCTATGCTTCTGATAGTCATGGTTTCCGAGTATTTAATCTCAGAACCCAGGTCATGATGGAGTCTGCTAATGTTATCATTGATTATATTAGTAAATTTCATCATGATAAACCTCCCGCTGAATTGCCTCCAACTGAGACAATTGAGAAAGTCAAAGAAATACCAGATTCAGTTGAAGTCATCCCAAATGTTACTGATCCTAATATTTCTAGTGACGAGGAGAAGAGCACTGATCAGGCTGCTCCTGAAGAATAAGAACGTGTCCCTCCACGACACCTCTGGGTTCAGAGGAATCATGATACCAACAGTATTATTGGAGCAAGAGATTATACAGCTAAAATTAGAGGACAACTTCAAAATATGTGCAATTTTGGTTGTTATCTGTCACAAGTAGAACCAAGAAATATTGATGAATCTCTTAGCGATCCCTTATGGGTGAATGCAATGCATGAAGAGTTAAATCAATTTCAGAGACAAGACATATGGGAACTTGTACCTTGTCCCTCCAATATTAATATTTTTGGTACAAAATGGATATTCAAGAACAAGTCTGATGAATTTGGCACAATTGTCAGAAATAAAGCCAGACTTGTCGCTCAAGGATACTCACAAATTGAAGGTATCGACTTTGATGAAACCTTTTCTCCTGTGGCACGCCTTGAGTCCATTAAACTTTTATTAGCTCATGCTTGTTTTCTCAAGGTCAAGCTTTTCTAAATGGATATTAAATCTGCGTTCCTAAACGGAATCTTAAAGGAGGAAGTCTATGTTGCTCAACCTAAAGGATTTGAAAACCTTGATTTCCCAGATCGTGTCCTTAAGCTCAAAAAAACATTATATGGGTTAAAACAAGCACCTAGAGCCTGGTTTGAAAAATTTACCACTTCTCTTATTAGGAAAGGTTTTTCAAGAGGCGGAGCTGATAAAACCTTGTTTACCAAATGAAGTGGGAAAGATGTTGTCATTACTCAAGTCTATGTAGATGATATTATCTGTGGATCAACTTCTGAGAAACTTGCAAGGGATTTCCAAGTCTCACTTGCTAAAGAATTTGAAATGAGCAATGTTGGTGAATTAAAGTTCTTCTTAGGATTGCAAATTCAACAACATAAGGATGAAATTTACTTATCCCAGGAAAATTATGCAAGGGATCTTGTGACAAGATTCGGCCTGGATAAGTCATCTCCAAAACTGACACCTATGCCCACTACTGGTAAACTGCACAGAGATGAGAAATGAGTAAAAGTAGATCAAAAATTGTATCGATCTATTATTGGTAGCCTTTTATATCTTACATCTACTAGACCTGATATTTCTTTTAGTGTTGGTTATTGTGCTAGGTTTCAGGATAATCCAAAGGAATCTCATCTTGCAGCTGCAAATAGGATCATACGATATGTCAATCACACTGTCGGGTATGGTCATTCTTAAACTTTTGATACTAACACTGACTTTTCTGCCTATTCAAATGCTGATTGGGAAGGATGTGTAGAAGACAGAAAAGTACATCAGGGGGATTCTACTATGTAAGACTGAATCTTGTGGCTTGGCATAAAAAGAAACAAAATTCACAATCCTTGTCTACATGCGAATCAGAGTATATTGTTGCTGGGTCATGTTGTACTCAACTTCTATGGATGAAACGAATGTTGGATGGCTATGGAGTTGAAAATGGAATAATGAAGATCTTTTGTGATAACTCTAGCACGATTCGTATTACTGAAAATTCTGTTGAGCACTCAAGAATGAAGCACACTGACATAAGGTACCATTTTATTCGATATCTCTATGAGAATGGTATCATAAATATGGAATTTGTTCCTTCCGAACAACAATTGGCTGACATTCTCACCAAACCATTAGACACTGCTACGTTTCAACACCTGAGGCGGTCTATTGGTGTTGTTCTGGTTCATTAGTTGTTTCCATGACTCTTTCCCCTATGTTTATCTCGATATTTTGGGAAATTGAGTTAGAACTCCAGTAAGTGTTTGCTTCAGGTTTGCATTTGTTTACATAGGTTGATTTTTTGTTAGGTTGTTTAGTATGAAATCCTTCTTTTCTTTTGAAATTAAGGTCGCTCTTGTTGTTCTTTCGGGAATGACATTTTATGGGGGAGAGTTCTTAATTGAACTTGTGCTTAATTGCCAAATCTTTGTGGGGAGTGCTGATGTGGAATATTATAGGAGTTATCTTGTATCTTTAAACTCCTTGATGAATGCATTTAGCTTCAGCTTTATGATTGCATCTAAATAAGATGATATATGCTTTCTTTTGTTCATGAAATGTCTTTTTTGGAAATTTCATTAGGATCTCGTTCTTGTACCTTTGCCAATTTTATTGACAAAAAGGGGGAGAATTAATATGTAGTTCACACTACAAATACATATGGTTTTCGGATCATTATGCAAGGGGGAGTGCTTTCCATATGAGATGGAGTATTGACTAAGGGGGAGTGACATACCACCATAGTATTGTTGTTAAAGTTGTGATACAATTGAACTTTGACGATGTGTAATGATACTATGACACTGTATATCAATGATTGAGAACTCTTGTTTTCTCGTTATTATAGCTACGGATTTTCAACAACGATGATGCTAAACTTACAACATTTGGGATCATTGGAGTACTTGGAAGTGACGAAGATTTCAAGTAATTTTGAAGATTAGGCATGTGGAATAGGAGCTAAAAAAGTTTATTTATATATTTTTTGTATTCCATATGTATTGATAGTTTTGTCACTAAATTGACAAATGGGAAGATTGTTAGAGCATTGCTCGGTCGAACTCGCATGTGTTTATATCTCAAGCATGTTTGTCAATGTTAGTGATCAAAACTATAAGTCTTGATTTCTAGTCTACTATAGCTAAGGTCTCGGACTAGGATAGAAAGTCTAGTTGAGCTCAAGAACTCCATGGCAATCATCATACAAGATGAAGGACTACTCAAAGAATTGGTGGATCTTCATCGACTAAAAGGTATGTGGATACTTGAACTTATCTATCAATCAAAAGTCTATTTATCTCCTATCTTGAGACAAAATTCGTTTTGCTATATATACTTAGATAATACACATTTAGTATTTCGAGCCGAGTTTACCTCGCCTATCTATTTCTCAAAATATGTGTTGGTAAATCTTTCGCTTTAGCCAAGTTCATCTTTACCTAGTGACGAAAGTCATGTTATGTTTCAATCACTTTGAAAATTTCTCTGACAAAAATGGTTTGTGAATAACAACTATATAACGTCCTCTGAGAATGTTTCAATGATTGAAAAGAGAGTTTAGACTATGTAACCATTTGGAGGATACAAGCTTTATTATGGAAACACATATATGTATAAGTCTTTATTACTTGAACCGAAGTTTACGAACTTTGTTGATCAACTGAACGGAGAAGTGCGTGAGCTAAGTCCGCGAACCCAGTCCACGAACTGGCGAAGTTCTCAAACCCGAGAATTTCTGCTGGAGTTTGTGAACTCCATCCGGGAACTTAAGTACGCGAACCCAGTCCGCGAACTTGAGTAGGTTATGTCTAAAAACGATGTTTAGTGAACTTATCTTTATAAACTAAGGAATGCAATTGCAAACCGTGGCTATAGAGTTCATGAACCGATTCATGTGAATCAAATCTTTTTTGTTTCATTTGTGTCTTGTGTAGTACATAAGATTTCCTTGCATTTGAACAACCTCTAACTATTTCATTTGAGTCATTTGAACTAGTTGTGGTGAAGAAGAATATGGTTGATATGAAAGTAATCATATGGATAACCATTTGGTTAACTATTGTTGAACCAACTAATGTACAAGTTTGGGTACGGTTACACAAGCCCAGGAACGTGCATTTCATTTATGTATAACAAGCTATGTTTTCGATCTAACGGTTGATAAATATTAACTTGAATCCAAATCAGGTTTTCATCTAACAGTTAATATTGAATGTTTTATTACCAAGCTAACATTGATTGCAAAACCTGATTTGAAAGACTATATAAGGGAGAACTCTAGCAACTGGGAAACCTAATCCCCACACATTTTGTGTGATACTAGTTGTGCTAAGCTAGAGTCCATTCTCCTTTAACCTTTGGTTTCTTCTTCTAAACCAGGTTAACGACTTAAATACTTCATTGGGATTGTGAAGCCGGACTGATACTAGTTTTCTTGTAGTTGTGTGATCTGATCTTGCTGTTTTTATCGTACGAGTACAATTGTAATAATTGGCTTGAGATTTCTATCTCCGATAGGTAAGATAAAAAGTAATCACAAGCGTCTTCGTCTCATCGTTTTTGATTCCACAATATCTTTTTTCGCTGCGTCGATTAAGACTATTGTGAGGTGATTGATAATACTAGGTTGTTCTTCGGGAATATAAGTCCGGATTATCAATTGGTTCATGTTAACCTTGATTTATCAAAAGACGTAACAAAACTCGTAGGTATATTCGTGGGAGACGGATTTATCTATTATCATAGACTTTTCTTTGTGATACATATTTGTTTATTAAAGTCTTCGACTTTGGGTCATAGCAACTCTTCGTTGTGGGTGAGATCAGCTAAGGGAATCAGGTACGTAGCATCCTGTTGGGATCAGAGACGTATGAGTATAATTGTACCTTGGATCAGTGTGAGATTTGTTGGGGTTCAACTACAGTCCTGGCCGAAGTTAGTTTGGAGTAGGCTAGTGTCTGTAGCGGCTTAATACAGTGTATGTTCAATCTAGACTAGGTTCCGGGGTCTTTCTTCATTTGCGGTTTCCTCGTTAGAAAAATTCTGGAGTCTGTGTTATTTCTTTTCCGCATTATATTTTGTTATATAATTGAAATATCACAGGTTGTGCGTCATTCAATCAATTAGAATATCCGACCTTTTGGTTGTTGATTTAAATTGATTGACACTTGGATATTGGTCTTTAATACCATCCAAGTTATCTCTCTTTGATAAAGACTCGCAGATTTCAATTTTCTTGAGTATAGATCAAATCAAGAGATTGAGATATAAACTCTTTGATATACTTTTTTATCTAGATTGAGTCTGACTGTCTAGTAGATTCTCTAGAAAGTATATTGGAGTTTGTCCATACAGATTGCTAAGCGATATATTGGGTGTGGTTGTTAGACCCCCGCTTTTTCATGTACAATTCTGGCATAAACCAAGAAATGGTCGTTCCAGGAATGCTTCGGTCACAAAGTGAAGGAGAAGGGTTGGTCTTAGGAAGGGAAGCGAAGAAAGTGTTGAGACTAGAATAGTTGATTCCGGAAGTGTGGGTGTTTCGTGACTTGTATCAGAAAGTTGAACTGGCTAGCTGAATGAAAAGCTATCAGATGATTTCTGGATGTTGTATTGTTCTCCTGACCAAAACTTGTTGTTTGGTGGAAATAGGTGAGACCTATTTATACAAGTCGTACCAAAACGTACCCTGGTCTCTTAGGAAGTGGAAATGATTGAGTGGTGGAAGAATGGAGTAACGTGTAACCGTCAGACGTTATGCTTCCATGATGAGGGAAGTGAATTCGTGTAACCGTCAGTCATTACGCTTTTATGATGAATGAAATGAATTGTTTACACCGTTACTTTTACCACCACTAACTGTACTACTTCATGACACTCTCTTGTAACGGACACATTGCACGCCGCGTGCTGTAAACCGCCAGACCAATACCCTGATGAGTATCCCCCAGTTTGTGACATGTTAAAAGGCTTGCCTTTGTCGACCGCCTAAAACTTTCCACAGGTCCGTCATCTTGGCGTCGAACTTGAATGTCTAGGATTACATCTCATGAGGAAGGGTAGTCGTTGATTATGGCCGCATCTTGTTGTATAGCAAAGTGGTGTCATTGGCATAGTAGCGCCTGGTGGAGCCATGGAACAACGGCATGCTAGTGGCATTACAGTGGCGTAGCCATGGCGTAATCGCATGCCAATGGCGTAGCTTCTGCGTAGCACCATGCTAGTACCTGTGGAATGGCGGCATGCCAGGGGCCGTGACATGGCGGCACGCCAGTGGCTGTGGCGTGGTGGAATTTCAGTGGCCATGGAACAGCGACAAGCTAGTATCCGTGGCATGGTGGCATGCCAGTGGCCGTGGCATAGCGACATTCTAGTAGTCGTGGCATGGTGGCATGCCAGTGACCGTAGCATAGCGACATGATAGTAGTCGTGGCATGGCGGCATGATAGTAGCTGTGGCATGGTGGCATGCCAGTGGCCGTGGAATAGTGATATGCTAGTAGACGTGGCATGGTGGCATGCTAGTAGCTGTGGCATGGTGGCATGCAAGTAGCTGTGGCATGGTGACATGCTAGTTGTTGTGGCATGGTGGCATGCCAGTGGCTGTGGCATAGCAGCATGTCAGTGGCATGGCCACGTCTATAGTGTTGTAGCATGGCCAGGGTTAAGATTTAGCTCCGTGACTAAAGTTAAGGCTTGGCGGCATGGCCAAGGTTAGGGTTTAACACTGTGGACAAAATTAGGCGCCGTGGCCAAACTGGGATTTGATGTCGTGGCCAAAGTTTAGGTTTTGGCGGCATGGTCGCTCAGAAGCTTCCACAAGCCTATTAGTTTGGTGGCGAACTTTGATGTCTGAGATTGCATCTCGGGAGGAAAGGTAGTCGTCGATCATGGCTACCTTTAATTGGCAGTGGCGCCTTTAACTTGCGCTAGCGGTATTGCGGCATGGCTCGTGCATGCCTTTAGTACGGTTGCGCGCGTATCCATAGCCACTGAAATTTTGGCACGTTGGTGTGGAAATCTTGCTTAAATTAGGGTTTAGCTTGTCGAAACCCTAGTTGTCCTATATGGCACATCGCATGGGGTGAGTGGCCATGTTTGGCGCGTTTGGCATGTGCATATGGCATGTCTTCCTGGTATGTGCGTTCGGCATGTTTGGCATGCTGCTTTGCATGGTGGTGCGGTTTTGGGAAGCCAATTGGCTTTGCTTCCATCTGGCGCGATTTCCTTCTTTTCAACACTGTGGCGAGTTTAAAGTAACCTGATTGGTTAATGTAAGAGGGATGTCCAGGCATGGGCGTGGCTACACTTCTGTGTGAGTGTGGCAGATTTAAAGTGACCTGATTGGTCGACGGGAAGTGGGGCCGGCAAGCTAGGACGTGGACACACTTCCAGTGCGCTGTGGTGGATTTAATCGCCTAGTTTGGCTAACATAGTTTTTCGACCAACGGGGTCTAGTGTACTGCACGGGGAGCGAAACCTTAATTTTGCAAATTAGTCGGGTTTACGAGTTTTTTATGAGTTATCCCAATAATTGCCTAGATTTTGTATGCTTCCATTTAAATCCTTATCTACATATGCAGTGTGCTTTCCGTCTGAGCATTTCGTGCGATGGCCTTAACTTTAGTACTTGGAGGTTCATGCTACTCCACTGCGAGTGAAACAAATCCGTCATTCCATACCGATATTAAGGGTTCTTCCGGGGAATATAGCACAGGAAAGTACTCAGTGAGTTTTGTATTGGCGAGGTGCCGAAATTTACAGAGTGTGTGGGATGGTTGCTACATTCGCCAGTCTGGATAAATTTCATGTAAATATATTGAATGGCTCAATAAATACGCTGGTGGAGAGGTTAGCACTCATAGCACCGTTTCCTTGCAGAGTGACGTCAGATGCAAGGTTTTACGATTTTAAACCTAAGCTAAAAACCACCATCAACAGCTGGGTCGCCTCTTTCTCCTTCATAGGATAGTTGACACGTATCCTATGTTCGTAGCATTTAATGCGGGTAGTTGAGTAGTCTGCATGCGTCAGACAGTTGTCTGATGCCCCTGTCACACCCTTGTCAATGAGGCTCATCCTTTCCCTTGATCTTGGATCTTTCTCGGGATAGAGTAAAGTAGGTTTTTGGGTCTTCTATGGTACTTCGCGGTAGTTTATTCTTCTGGTGCCCCTCGATTCTCCATCGTTGGATCAGTCCGATGACGAGTAGGTGGAGATGACATATGCCCCTTGAGTGTTGGTACGTGACATCATATCTTGATATCTAAGTGTCGTGTGCCTTCCACGTGTGATTCCTTCGACACGTGGAAAGCGATGGATTATGTGTATACAATTTGCCCCTTTTCTTCAAGTTTGAAGTTGGTTAAAGTTTGAAGAAAACTGTCCTCACAGTCTTCTCCACTTCTCTCATTAACTTCTCCTGGTTCTTAGGGCACGTTTCCCTCTCTTGGCATTTATTTATTCTTGATTCTCGGGACGGGTTTCTCCCACTTATCACGGTTATAAATGCGATAGGTTGGTGCAACATAATAACTTGTATTCTTCCTTCATTCTCTTGTCAGTTCATACCTGTTTAATTTCTTCTCTGAACTTTTTAACTCTTCCTTCTTTTTTTCTTTTGCTCTTAATTTCTTCTGATACTGCCCTGAACCTTGTCTGATAAGATCGCCATAGATTTTTTGTTGTCGTTGTTTATCGATTGCTTATTGATTATCTTCATCTACTAATAACGTTGTTGCTTCAGGTATGATGTTCTTCCCTATTACATCTGTATTCTGGTCGATTTTATCTCTTATGTTGTTATTCCTGGGTTTCGTGATGAAAAACATGATATACGAAAGTATATATTCTTGCCCATGTTCTTTATCACAAAACCTAGGGCTACTTGGCTGATTGATATGATTAGGTTCTTCCGCGTTCTTGATAAAAAAATGATAGTGTTCTTGATAAAAAATGATGATCAGGATTTTGTTTTTCAATCTCCATCAAACCTGTTGTTTGACCTTCATTTTCTCTATATGCCCCTTGCAGATATGGCGGATCGTCATCGGGTCCCCTACAAAACTCCACCGTCGAGTCCTTACAGATCTCCTCCATCTAGGAGTCCCGATATATCTCCGCCGAGGGGTGGTCCGTATAGATCTTACGAACTGGTTCCTCCTACTCTTAAGACTTCCTCTTCGTCTGGTCCTAGGGTTTCTTCTCAGAAAAAAGGGGATCCACCGAAGGGTTCTCGATATGCAGTTAATCGTCCTTGGACTAAGCCTTCTTCTCAGCGTTCGGAACCGATGAATGTTCAACCCCTTCGTTTTATAGCTCCTCCTGCTGCGATGCCTCCCCAGAAATCTAAGGCTTCGCAAACCCCTGCTTGGGTGAAGGATCCTTCTTCAAGAGGTGCTATGCCGAAGGTGGATTTATTGAGGAATCCTCCGACCAAGAGAAAAGCTTCGGATATGAGTCCTCCGAAGAAGTCGTCGTCGGGCAAGGTCGTATCTTCTGAAGTTTCCCCGGTTATACGAACTTCAAAGAATAAGAAGAAGGTCTCTTTCAGGCATATTGACCTTGAACATTTTAAGGCGAGGCATGGTCTCGAGGCCTTCGATGTGAAATTTTATGATCAAGGGGATGATCTTACGTATGATATGATCGTGAATTATAAATACGATGCTTTCCATATGATGACAACCGTGAGATCCTTCGAAGCCGGTCTTATGTTGCATTTGTATAAGTCAGGGGATTCTTTCTACTACGACGCCTTGGCAAATCGTGAGGGTTCCACTTTTTATACCCATTGTCGCTCGGTAGTTCAGTTGAGTGAGAACTATCTTCGGACACTTAAAGAGTGTTATCTTCGGAGCAAGGGTGAGACGATGATGACCTTCTACACTCCTAACCCCGCGGAGAAGGATTAGTATACTCCTGAGAATTTCAATGCTTCTTTTGGAGATTACGTCAATGGTAGGAACCGAAAGCCATGGAGCGTTGTTCTTCGTACGATGGTCGCTTCCCATGGTGAGATTCGTCTTTTGAGTGAGGTGAGTGATTCTAAGCTTCGATTTGTCCCTGGTACCGAAGGGTCTGAAAATCCAAGACTTTTTCCTAAGAACGAGCATCTCAATCGTGACCATGATTTTGAGTGGCATGACACTTCTCTTGAAGTCATTGGTCCTTGGGCTCACAGTTGGGTTCCCGACCCCCATGGATGGCGTCCTATTTCTGGTAGCCAGCCTCGTGATGGTGCTCCGTCTCGCTATGGTGACTTCTTTCCTTGGAAACTGAATTTTGCTGGTATGAATTTTGAGTATGTTGTTGATGTTGCCGATGCAGATGAAGAAGAGAGTTTTGATGCAGTTCTTCCTTCGAAGGGTGCTGCCACTGTCAAGGTATGATTCCTTATAATAATGTATGGTTCATGTATGTTTGCCCCTGGAATCAGAAGTTTATCATGTGCTTGTTTCAGGCTTCGAGGAAGAATAAAATTGGTACCGTTTAGTCTTCTACCGTTGGTGAAGAGGAGATGGAAGTTCCCGAGGTCAACAACCCAGTAAATGATGAAGAGAACTCTGAAGAAGAGGTTACGGATGAGGAGGAACGTACTGATACTTCCCCTCATGATCACGAAGATTATGAAGAAGCTGGTGACAAGAACGGTGGAGAGAAAACCATTCCTGAAACTCAAATGCACGATCCTGCTACCGAGCCTTCACATGTACAGAGGAACGAGGATGCTGATCTTCAATCAATGAACCCCGAGCCGCTAAAGTTGTCAGATACCAACCAAGAATTCTCCTTTAGGAATATCTACTCTGCTAGGGGTCAAGTTGATATTGGAGCCGCTATGGGAATAGCTTCATATTTCTCTCTGCTATCTCCGAACGATGATTGGGACGTTGTTGCTGAGGACCGTGGTAAAAAGGCGGCTGAGGAAGAAGAAAGTTCCGATGGTGAGGAATCCAAAGCTAGAGATATTAAAGAGGCCGAAGGTAAGAAGACCTCTGATGGCCAGAGGACCGCTGGTGGTGAGGAGGCCGCCGTCGGTAAAGACATCGTCGCTGGTGAAGAGGTTGCCGCTGGTGTATCTTTTGAAGGCTTTGTAAGAGCTGTGATGAAGGGGCTGATGCCACCTTCGATTGTTTGATGAAGAAGGGTATGATGTGTTTACCTCATCCCGCTCCCGTGGTTCCTAGTGAGAGAGATTCCGATGCTTTTACGCGTCATAGAAGGCAGCTATCATCCCATGATGATGTCGCAGAGATCTGGGAAAAGGATCTGGGGGCTACTTTGTCCAGTCTTCTAGTCGATCCACCTTCTTCTACCTCTGATATGATGGCCATAGCTGATGGGTATCAATATGGTTTCACTCAGCAGCGCATTCTTGAGGTAAGTCGTTGTAATTTCTTTCTAAGCTAAGTGGCACAACGTCCTTTTATTGGTTATATTTATTTGCTTATTATCAATGCAGCTGGTGAGAAGTGAGCACTGCAACCACACCCTATACCAGTTCTTTAAGGCAAACTCTCTTAAGATAGAGGCGAAGCTACGTCAGAGGGAAGACGAGCTGAATTCTGCTGAGGAAATCCTTGCAGCTAAGGATAAGGATATATTGGAGTTGAAGGATCAGCTGAAAGGGAAACAGCATCCCGATGCTTCAGAAATAGAGCTTCTTCAGGAATTGGCTTCTCTTAAGGTTGAACTGGAGAAAGCTCGGACAGAAGCATCTTCTGATGGTGCATCGTCTAAAGGTTTGTCTCTTCGCTTTTTCTTATTCTTCTCCTTTTTAGTGTTCGTTCTGAGTTGGACGGCCTTGTCTTCAGCGGGCGATGACAGAGAATTGATATGGCTTCGGGGTGAGAGAAATCGTCAAGCTTCTCGGTGTGGTGGGGAAAAACGGTTTGCCGGTTTTTTGGGAAAGTGGAGAGTCGAGCGTGCTATCGAGACTCCTCAGCCTGGAAAAATGTTAATCCTCACACAGATGCACCGCCGCAAAGGGGGTGCTTAGATTCGGTAAATCAATCTGTATGACTCCGGCCTAAACCAAGACAATGGCCGTTCCAGAGTCAATTCGGTCGCAAATAGGGAAATAGTTTGATCTGTAGGAGGGAAGCTGAGAGTTGTATGGGATCAGTGATGATCAAAGATTGTAGGTGTGTTGAAGGTTTCTGCAATATTGCTGAACTGCTGAAGTTGAGTTATGTGAATAAGTTTATATCGAGTTGTTGACGGATAATGATGATAATCGATGATTGATGATATTCTATTGATCCTCCTGATGTCCTCGATTTAGACTTATTTATATTGCAAGAATGATGTACCACTGATCCCTGTAAGTGTGACGGTTTCTTGAGTGAAAGAGTGGGAAAGTGGGAGATCGTGGTAAATTCAGTTCCATGTCGTGCGGAGACTTGACTGATCGTGCACCCACTACTTTGCTAACTTCTTCAACCGTTTACACGACTTATGCACATTTCTCATTGTAGATGAATCCACGTGCCGTAGACCGCCAGACCAAAACCCTAAGTGATATCCCCCATTTGTGACGTGATTGATATTTCACGAATCGTGGAGTCTGCAAGGCAGACATGTATTAGTTGGTCAGTTGTTGACTGATATAGACTGTGAGTCTAATTTTGTTGAATCGAGCATAAGGGGTGAATGCTAGGCGATTCATGGATTGAACATGTAGTTCTCTGAGATGTCAATGAATTACTGACTAGAGACTGAGCAAGTATTGCTCAACTCGATGAATTGCCGAATATGGAGAGTTTGTCAAGCAACTGAGCAAGTATTGCTCAATTCGACGAATTTGATAATTTTGGTGTGCAACTGAGCAAGTGTTGCTCAATTCACCAAAATACTGAATATTGATAATTTTACGTGCAATTGAGCAAGTGTTGCTCAATTCGACAAACTACTGATGAATTACCGATTATTGATGGTTTGATCAATATTCGAGCAACTGAGCAAGTATTGCTCAATTCAAAGAATTATTTACTGGTGCCGTGACCCAATAAAATATTAATCAAAAATATTGGTGAATTACCGAATATTATTAATTTGGATTTTGATTGCTGAATCAACATAATTTTGTGTTTGAACTTGCTCCGAATGGTGATTCGTGGAACGTTTGTTCGAAACCCTAATTTTTTGATCAATCCTTCAACAATTGGTGAATTGCTGAAAATTGGTCATGAATGAAGAGGGACCGACCATATGGGATGATGAGCGTCCATGTGATTCCCAGTGCTCGAGTGAGCACGCACCAGGGTTCTCAGTTTGAGAGTTGGTGAAAGAACAATGATTAAATGCAGGTTTCATCACTTATTGAAATATTGCTGGATTCAGCGTTAGGTGGAAAACCTAGGTATGAGAAATGAGGACCGACCAAGAGAGCATGGGACCGGCTCTTGATGGTCACTGGAACAGTTGTTGGTCATTCGAAGGATTCTCCAGTTGGTTGGAGAGAGTTCGGGCCCAGTATGAGCAATTGAACAAATTAGGTCAGAATTATGAAAACATGTGGGACCGGCTTTGTGAAAGCCCTAGGAATGACTCTGGTCGGTCATGGAGGCATGCACGTGTTTTCGTGGTGCTCGTGTTTCCATACTGAGAGTTTCAGTATTTTCTGATGCGCGTTCGAGCAACATAGTGAATTTTCAGAAGAGTTTCATCTTGACTGAGAATTCTCGATTTTTGTTGGAATGAGCATGTATGCTCAATTCATCAACATTTTGAAAATATTAAAACAAAAGTGTTTTAATATTTAAAATTGCCGTGAGAGGCTAGCCAGTCCCGCGACTATGTTGGCTTTTGGTTTTTCGTGATTTGAGCAATATTTGAGAAAATATGGAGAAATCATGAATTTTGCTCAAACCCAGGAGTTTCATGAATTGAGGAAAATAATAATTATGCAAGATTAGGGATTGCAAGGTGTGGGACCGACCATGGCTAGGGCATGGCCGGCCGGCTAGGTTGCTCGGTCCCGCACACCTTTCCCTATTTTATTATTTTTCATGAATCCTTGAAGTTATGGAGAATCCACGAGTTTTTGTTGAAACGGAGGAGTTTCGTGAGATTAGGGAATAATAATTATAAAAGGATAAGGATTGTGAGGTGTGGGACTGGCCACGGCTTAGGCATGCCCGGCCGGTTAGGTTGCCCGGTCTCGCATACTTCTCCTTATTTTATAATAATATTATTTCGTGAATCCACCAAGTTATGGAGAATTCACGAGTTTTGCAAAAACAAGGAAAGTTGCTAAAACCAAGGAGTTTTCATGAGTTCACGAAATAACAAAAAATAAGGAAAATAATGGGAGAGGCACGGACCGACCATGGCTAGGGTATGGCCGGCCGGTGGGCCCGTCCTTGGGAGCCTCTTATTATTTTATTAATATTCATTGTTTTCTCTTATTTTGCGAAGGATTCCTCATTATTTCATATTTTTGGACACTCGTTCGTGCATCCGGGTTCTCATTCGTGTATCATTGTCGAGTACACTCGCACCATTTTTGTGGGGCTTACTCAGTGATGGTCCAGATGCCCGGTTGTTGGGTATTTATTACTGATTTATGAAATTCAGTGGAGAATAATTCATGAAACTGAGTAATAAGATGAGTAGTTATTTTATTATCAATCCATAAAATCAGCAGCGGATTGGACTATGGATTCAGAATAATAAAATGATAATTTCATCACCATCTCATGGAATCGCAGATTTGACCATAAAATCAGAGTAATGAAATGAGCGGTGATATCACCATTCCATGGAACTGTGGTGATTCGACCATGAAATCGGAGTAATATCTATTACCATTTCATGAGATCACCCGTGGATTCGATCATGAAATCGGAGTAATAAAATAAGTGGTAATATTACCATTTCATGAGATCAGCCGTGGATTCGACCATGAAATCGGAGTAACATCTATTACCATTTCATGAGATCATCCGTGGACTCGATCATGAAATCGGAGTAATACATTTATCTATTACCATTTCGATCATGAAATAGGAGTAATGAGATAAGATAAATTATCTTCTAGGAATTCAGTGGTGAATATGATCTAGAATTTAATCTCTTGCGTATAGTCAGTATATCAGCGAGTGTTGCTAATGTCCCGAAGACGTTTTTCCCTCTCAACATTTCATGTATGGAGGACCTCCTGAGTCTATACACGGTTCTCTCTACATAGTCAGGAACAGTGAGTATCACCGTCCTGAAGACGTTATTGCTCTCAATCTTATGGATAATCCGCCCAATTGTTCTTTTTTGTAAAGGCAAATTCCTCTATATAGTCAGGGAACAGTGAGTGTCACCGGCATCCTGAAGGCGTTAAGCTCTCAATCTTACACAGAACCTCCAAATTACGTTATTCTACATAGAGGCTATGATGAAATGCCCGGTGTCGAACGCTCCAGAGAGGCCTTTCGAGCGACATATGCATCATACTTCGTAAAACACGAATCGTCACATGGATCTCTGAAGTCGTGTCAGAAATATGCAGTATCATGATTTTACGGTTTTGACCTTTGTTGAAAATCCACCATCTACACCCGTATTAAAGAGTTAGTTGCAAAGATCATAAAGGAGGCTAATAAGTGGAATGGTCGCGCCGCTCAACATAACAGGATGTTGGCGGAGGTGCGCAGTCAGAGAGATTATATGATATCATTGTGAAATTCTCTATCTGAAGCTCGTATTCAGTATGAAGGTTCCATGGAGTGGACTCGTCAATCTCTTCATGATGCCAGAAATGAGGTTTCCCGTCTGGAGACGAAGGTGAAGGATCTAGAAGCGGAGCTTCGTCAAGATCGATCATCTCATGATCCTGATATTCGAGAATATATACAGCGGTTAGTTCGGGAGAGAGATGATGCTAAGGCAGAGGAACATGCTCTTAGTAAATCTTTGTATGCTTCTCGTGCCGATGTGGCCCAATTGGTGGATTCGGAAAAGGACCTGGAGATTAACATGTATAGGATTACCAAAGGGATAAATGAAATAAGTAACGAAGTCAATCGTCTTCATCATTTAGACTCTGTGAAGCAGGTAGAGTTGGATGAGTGTCAATTTACTCTCAAAGACCTTCAAATAGACTATAAGAAAATTTCCGACGAATACGATTTCCTTGAAGAAGCTCGAGATGCCGTAGTTAATGAGTTTGAGATAGCTTCGGTTAATATCGGAGGTATACGTCCGTTTGGTCATGGATAACTTTGTAATTCTTTTCTTCTAACCATGTTGCTTCTTTTGTTTCAGAGCTCGAGGGACAGCTTAGCCTTGCAAATGAGAAGCTTAAAGAGGCTCAATCTGACTTAGTGCAGTAGCAAGGACAAACTAAGTACTTTGAAGCGTTGGATGGGTCTCGGGACACAGCGGCAAAGGATGAAACCAAGGAAGTGGTGTGGTTGAAGTCTTCGTTATCGCATTCCGAGCTCAAGGTTACTGTTATTGCGCATAAGGCTCGTTGTCAGCTTGTCGAGGAGGTTAACAAAACTTTAACTAAGATAGAACAAAGCCTTCTGAAAGAGCACGGCATCGTTAAGACGTACATCCGTCGTCCTATGCCTGAGCCTTTTACCTACACCTCTGATCCTTCTTGGGGAGGAAGTGTACCTTAGTCTCAAAAGAAAGGTCCAGCCGATAATGTTGAGTCTTTTAAGGGGAAGTAGGTCTCTGGGTTAGCATAGAAAGTTGATCTTTGTTGATTACTTGGATTTGGGCCATTTTTTGTATATCTTTTGTATTTCTTTCCTAACTCTCCAGGATTGTAATCAATTTTCATGGAATGGATCAGCGTTTATTTTCAGTATGTACAATTTTGATTCATCTGCATTGTCAGTTCATTTAGTTTTTTAGAGAATGAACAACCCTAAGTATTAAGAAACGAATAAGTAAAAAATGAAAAGTGTTTGACGTAAATAACAAAGGTATGTACCTTCATTATTGACTTTGGACCTGTCACCCCGTCGGCTAACCCTGGGCCAGAGGGTTACCGAGCGGTTGGGGATAATGCAGCGTTCTCAGACATGTGATTCGTTATTGAATTATTTACATGCACCCATTTTACCGAACTGCTGCCTTATTGATTGGTTGGGTATCTCTTTCTACTGGAACCCTTCTCCATGGTCCTACACTTATAGACGATGATAGGGGAGTCCTGAGAGATTGCATATAATTACTTTCCCCAATAGAGTAATTGCAAAAGGTTTGTTTGATTGATGTGGAGAGGTATACTACTCCTCGACCAGAGATAGAAACATGTCAAGCGGATACGCCATCTTCTTCTTCTTCTGGTACTCTTCATGGAGGTGCAGAACTTCATTGCTTCATGGATAGTATGGCTTGAGGTATTTTGCGTTCCAGGGTGCCTGAGGACTTATCCTTTTAGATTACGTAGATAGTAGGATCTGTTCCCTGCGATGTCATGTATCATAAATGGTCCTCCCCATGTTGGTGCTAATTTGCCCCACTTTTTCTCTCATTGACATTGCGGTATAGTTCTTAGCACATATTGTCCTTCTACAAAATTTCTAAGCTTAACCTTTTTATTGTATTATCTTGCTAATCTTCGTTGGTAGTTTTTAATTTTCTGTAACGATGTCTCCCTCCTTTCTTCTAGATCATCGAGACTTTCCAACATCATGTCCGCTGTAAGGTTCTTTTCTCATGCTTCAATATTCGTGGTTGGCATGATGATCTCTGTCGGGATGACTTCTTCGGCTCCATAAGTGAGGAGGAACGGAGATTCACCAGTAGCGGACCTTCGGGTGGTTCGGTATGACCATAATTCATATGTAGCTGTTCACACCATCGGCCCTTGTGTTCATCCAGTGATTTCTTGAGGATAAGAGCGAGAGTTTTATTTGTGGCTTCATCTTGTCCGTTGCTCTGGGGTTAGATGGGAATCTATTTGTTTTTCCTGATCTTAAAGGTGTCAAAGAGCATATCTATGTTCTTTCCTTGTAATTGCTTGCCGTTGTCGGAGAAAATTTCTACGGGGATGCCGAACCTGCAAATGATATTTTGAAAAGTGAAGGTGAATACGTCTATGTCTCTGATCCTGGCTAGAGATTTGGCTTCCACCCATTTGATAAAATAATCCGTGTCCACGATCAAGAATCGTCTTTTCCCTGATCCTTCGACCAGGGGTCCGACGATATCTATGCCGCATTTTTTGAATGGCCAGGGACTATCTACTGAGTTTATCTTTTTTTCCGGGGAATGGATTCTCTTAGCGAAACGCTAATATTATTGGCATCTTCTAGACATCCTGGCCGCGTCTTGTACATTTGTGGCCAGTAATATCCTTTCATCTTAGATTTGTCGGCTAATGAACTCATCCCGCTGTGGTTTCCTGCGTCTCTATAATGGATGTCCTTCAGGATACAATGACCTTCCTCTCTGAATAAGCAACGTAACAAGGGACGAGTGATAGGGTGTAGAATACATCCTATTTATTATCTATTGTTTATGCTTTCTCTGTTATTTTTCTTGTAAAATATGTATTCCACGCATGTTTTTGAGTTATTAGGTATTTGGAGTCGCACGGAGGAAAAGAAGAAGAAATCACCCAATTTGTGCGAAATGGGAAATATTGTCATTTCATAGGCGACTCAATTAATGAAGAATTTTCTAGACTCATCTAGACTCATGGGTTTGAAGAATTAGGCTTGGATTTGGAAAGAGAAAATGGAAGATTTGAGAAAGACTTAAAATGGGAATTAGACTCAAATTGGGAAAGTGGTGTTATTATGGAATGAGGATTCTATTACTAAGAGGATTGATAGGAAATTGAAGCCTATAAATAGAGAAGTTCTCTACATAACTTTTTACACTTACAAACCTTTTACACACACAACACTTCTCTTTTCTTTATTCTTTGTGTGAACTCCTTAGCATGAATAGCTAATTTTATTGATTGAGGATGAATTCCTAGTTCTTGACATGTTTTGAGTTTTGTTTAAATCTACTTTGAAGTTTTCACATGATTATCGTTTGTTTTTACTAATAGGAATGTTTATACATTCATGGTTGAATGATAGGTTATTTAGGATGCATACTAAATTGATTTGTTAATTGATCTATATCTAGTGAAAGTTAGGGGATAAGTAATCGTTTCTTGACTCTTTACACAAGTGGAAAACACGAGACCTTGCGGAGAGATTACGTGGAACAATTGTGTGTGAAAACAACATTAGCAAGTAGACCTTGAGCTAAGAGTCTAACTACTAATATTAACCTAATAAATTCATAAATCTTAATGCGTTTAACTAAATTACATCTTCAGTGAGCTACTACTAGGTGGTTTGGTGAATAGAATCCGGTAGTCGAGAACTTTCGTATCCGGTGATACTAGGGATTTAGGGGTTTAGCACTGAGCTAGCTGCTTTACCTACGGTTGGTGATAATCTGTGACTAATAACATGTGGATGAAAAACATAATTTGAATCATTGTTTTGCAACGAAGAAGGATTCCTTGATCTAATCTCTCTTATTGATTTCAACTTTATCTTTTTAATTGCTTTGTTTATTCTTTTACTTTATAAAATCTAAAACCCCCCTTTTTTGTGACATTATAAGACAACTAAAACCTCTTGCTCCTCGTGGGAACGATCCTTACTATTGCTATATTACTTGTTAATTAGTGAGAAAAATATTAATTAATTTGTTGTGGTTACGACACGTATCAAATTTTTGGCGCCGTTGCCCGGGAGCAGCGGAGCAGCTTTAGTTGTTTTTGTTTTCGTTTTATTTTTGTTTTTAACTTTGTTTACTAGATTTTTTTTATTTCAGGTACCAGTTTTCCATGTCCGGTGGACAAGAGCAAGCATTTTACAACAATCAATACGGTTTTCAACCTCAACATTATGGCAACTTCCAACCATCTTTAGGATACAATCAAAACCAATCTTTTGGCTATGATAAATTTCCTACAAAACCTTATGGATATTCTCATACATATCAACAACCTTATAGTAGGTATGTAAGTCAAGCACCAAGGTGGGATAAGTCTACTTATAATTGGCTTCATGCGAGTTGTATGCAGATTATGAAAGAATTGCAAGATATGCGACAAATACTAGACCAACTTGACCGTGATAAAAAGAACGTCGCACAAACCAATTTCTGCAACATTTTTTCTTATCCGACTTTGGATCGTAGTTATGATCATTCACCCATTCAAAGGGAAGAGTCCTGAGAAAGAGAACCTATTGTAGCCAACGGTGGTAAGCGTGTGAACGTCAAGAAAATTGCACAGAAATTGTACAAGTTGGAAGATGATGGAACCTCGGAAGAGATTGTCGCAGAAATTAGTAGGACCATTCATATGGAACTTAAACGACGTCTGGATAAAGGTTATGAAACCGATGAAGATTCTTATTATGGTGAGTCTGAAAGTGAAGATGATTGTGTTGAAAAGGACCAACCTTTGGAGACTTTTGATGACGCTAGTGCAGCCTACTCGAGCCTTGATCTTAATAATGATCAATCACCTATTCAAAAGGTAGAGCTTGAGGAAGATGCAATTAGTGCTTTTAAAAAATTCCTTAGGGAAAGAAATGAGTCCGCGGTAGTGTATGAGTGTTGCAACAAGGATAAAGTTATTCCAACTCCGGATCATAATAACGATCCTTCACTTATTCAAAAAGAGGAGATTGGGTGTGACATACCTATTGTTATAAACGGTGTAACACCCTCACAAGATCTTACAATTTATACCGATGAAAATCATTTTAGTGAATGGCCCGATTCCGATGATGAGAATGTTGAAGAGATGATGCTAGAGGATGAAACCAAATTCATTTATTTTGTGGAAGACCCAATTGAACTTGTCAATGATTTTAATGATGCCGAGACTTTGGTTAAGGTAGAAAACGACGAAGAATGGTTGCAAGGTTTGATAGAGGACCACGATATACAAGAGGTAAGTAATTCACTTGAATTTTTTAAGGATGAAGAGGATTCTGTAATACAATAAATTGTGCAAGGTTTGTCAAACCCTTTGCATATTGATTCTTCTCCTTTACCTCTTATTGGTTTGAATGTATGTGCTTCGAAAGTATTTTTGGATAATTTTGTTTCTAGATATCAACCATTAGAAATACTTGATGCTAACACTAAGCAGGTTCGCCAAGAGGAATACATGGAAGTTCCCAAATTCTATGTTCTTTATACACTTCCGAGTGTGGACAAGAATAAGTGTGGGGGAAGTTTCTATCGAGCGATAATTTCACTATTGTTTTCTTGTGCTAACATTTGTATGGAGTTATTGTTTGCAAAACAGGTACTGTGGGTGGATCCCCAAATTTTCAGATTGTTAGTATATGGGGAGTGAATCTTACAAGAAGCGAAGTCGGGCCGTCGACTTTAAAACAAGCGCTTAATGGGAGGCAATCCATAGGTTTTGTATTTCTTATCCTTTTGTTTTTTGTTTTGTTTATTTATTTTTTCTTGTTCCATATCATGTTAGGATTTCCCACATTTACTTTACTTGGACGATTCAATTACATTAAGGACAATGTAAGGTTTAAGTGTGGGGGAGTGGTTAAGCATTTATTTAAAAAAACACAAAATTGCATAAAACCTCCAACTTGTAGAGATTTTAGAGTCACTAGCATACTTCTAGGTATATTTACATAGAGAATTCTGACCGACATAACTGAACTTGGAAGTGTTAGGGAACTACGTTCGGATTTCTTGTTTGTTAGAGTGTTAAATAATGGATTTAATCATGCCGGTGATGCAGATTAGGAGCAGGGAGACATGCATTATTAGAGTTGCTGATCAATCATTAGTGGAGACTACCCTATTTATATCATGCGAGGCACCAGCCAGATTTTTTTTTATAAATAATTAAAGAGCTTTCTTTTGAGTGTGTGTCACCGTACGTTAATTCCGGGTAAAATCGTGAGCTACCCAACCTCCCACCAATAGAAGCACTACTATTTGATCTCTTGAGTGCTAATTTTGTCAATCATGAGGGTGACGTCTATAGATGAAAGCCTCCTTCTTGTAGTTCAATTTGCAGTTAGCACCATTCTCTCTCTCAACAACAACGGATCCATAGAAACACCATCATCATCAAAAACGGAGCGACATCAAAACCTACAAGGAAAGTTGAAAACGTTCAAGGTTTACAAGCAACGGAACAAGAAAAGAGTAAATTTCATATCCAAGTAAAGCAACATATAATGAGCGGATTTTTATATATACATGTTGAAGACTTACATATAAGGAGCGTAATTTTATATCCAAGTTGAAGACTTATTTATAAGAGCAAAGAAAAGCAAAAGGTGAGAATTATTGAAGTTTATGATTTCGAGACGATACAAGTTGTGAAGAATCAAGTGGTAAAGTACTTTTCCCAAGGCCATGGTTTGTTTTGTATTTTATCTCTCTAAAAAAAATGATGGCAAGAGAAATTTTTGTTTTTGTTTATTTAATAAGCCGTGGGGAAGGAAAATCTATAAGGAAGTTTCAAGCGACAAGGATTTTGAGGAAGAAAGTTACAAATTGTCAAGGAATTACGAAGCTCGAGCATTTATCATCAATAGTTGAAGCTGAAGACGAAGACCAAGAAGATGAAGACGAGGAGTGGAAGACGTTTCTATAGGATGCCGTGAGAGTGGTGTAATCATAATTTGCGATCGGATGTGAAGGTGAGTAAGTAATATCATCCTCGATAATTGTGGTTGATTTCCTTTCTTAGAGATCATCAGAAAAATGGTTTTTCAAAATGTTAAAAGATACGGGGTTTTAAAATATTTCGGAAGTTGTCCTTCCCACAATTCAACGTGTTGCGGGATTTCTCTCTTCATTCCAACCTGCACACATGTGAGAACCATAAAAGTACGTCCTTTGAGTGCAATTTCATAAAACCCTTTTTGGTGAGGCAAAAGTCGAGGCGAAATGCTTATTGATCGCTCTCAAATATGTGTTCTCTCATTATGGTGTGGTTATTTCTCACTCAACATTTAAGAATGAGAATATGTTCTTTGGTATTTCTAACTTCTTATTACTAGCATGCAGAAACTCTATGTCTTCATATCTCTTTGGATGCTTGGGACGCTGGAAAGCTTTGAAGTTGTAAGTTTTAGTTTGATTTGCTCGAGGACTAGCAAAGTCTAAGTGTGGGGGAATTTCCTATTTATTATTTATTGTTTATGCTTTATCTGCTATTTTTCTTGTAAATTATGTATTTTACGCATGTTTTTGAGTTATTAGGCATTTGGAGTCGCATGGAGGAAAAGAAGAAGAAATCACCCAATTTGTGCGAAATGGGAAATATTATCATTTCATAGGCGACTCAATTAATGAAGAATTTTCTAGACTCACCTAGACTCATGGGTTTGAAGAATTGGGCTTGGATTTGGAAAGAGAAAATGGAAGATTTGAGAAAGACTTAAAATTATAATAAGGCTCAAATTGGGAAAGTGGTGTTATTATGGAGTGAGGATTCTATTCCTAAGAGGATTGATAGGAAATTGAAGCCTATAAATAGAGAAGTTCTCTACATAACTTTTTACACTTACAAACCTTTTACACACACAACACTTCTCTTTTCTTTATTCTTTGTGTGAACTCCTTAGCATGAGTAGCTAATTTTATTGATTGAGGATGAATTCCTAGTTCTTGACGTGTTTTGAGTTTTGTTTTAAATCTACTTTGAAGTTTTAACATGATTATCGTTTGTTTTTACTAATAGGAATGTTTATACATTCATGGTTGATTGATAGGTTGTTTAGGATGCATACTAAATTGATTTGTTAATTGATCTATATCTAGTGAAAGTTAGGGGATAAGTAATCGTTTCTTGACTCTTTACACAAGTGGCAAACACGAGACCTTGCGGAGAGATTCCGTGGAGCAATTGTGTGTGAAAACAGCGTTAGCAAGTGGACCTTGAGATAAGAGTCTAACTACTAATATCAACCTAATAAATTCATAAATCTTAATGCGTTTAACTAAATTACATCTTGAGTGAGCTACTACCAGGAGGTTTGGTGAATAGAATCCGGTAGTCGGGAACTTCCGTATCCGGTGATCCTAGGAATTTAGGGGTTTAGCACTGAGCTAGCTGCTTTACCTACGGTTGGTGATAATCTGTGACTAATAACATGTGGATGAAAAACATAATTTGAATCATTGTTTTGCAACGAAGAAGGATTCCTTGATCTAATCTCTCTTATTGATTTCAACTTTATCTTTTTAATTGCTTTGTTTATTCTTTTACTTTATAAAATCTAAAACCCCCTTTTTTGTGACATTATAAGACAACTAAAACCTCTTGCTCCTCGTGGGAACGATCCTTACTATCGCTATATTACTTGTTAATTAGTGAGAAAAATATTAATTAATTTGTTGTGGTTACGACACGCATCAAATTTTGGCGTCGTTGCCGGGGAAAAGAAAAATGATGGCAAGAGAAATTTTTGGTTTTATTTATTTAATAAGCCGTGGGGAAGGAAAATCTATAAGGAAGTTTCAAGCGACAAGGATTTTGAGGAAGAAAGTTACAAATTGTTAAGGAATTACGAAGCTCGAGCATTTATCATCAATAGTTGAAGCTGAAGACGAAGACCAAGAAGATGAAGACGAGGAGTGGAAGACGTTTCTATTGGATGCCGTGAGAGTGGTGTAATCATAATTTGCGATCGGATGTGATGGTGAGTAAATAATATCATCCTCGATAATAGTGGTTGATTTCCTTTCTTAGAGATCATCAGAAAAATGGTTTTTCAAAATGTTAAAAGATGTGGGTTTTTAAAATATTTCGGAAGTTGTCCTTCCCACCATTCAACTTGTTGCAGGATTTCTCTCTTCATTCCAACCTAAACACATGTGAGAACCATAAAAGTACATACTTTGAGTGCAATTTCATAAAACCCTTTTTGGTGAGGCAGAAGTCGAGGCGAAATGCTTATTGATCGCTCTCAAACATGAGTTCTCTCATTATGGTGTGGTTATTTCTCACTCAACATTTAAGAATGAGAATATGTTCTTTAGTATTTCTAACTTCTTATTACTAGCATGCAGAAACTCTATATCTTCATATCTCTTTGGATGCTTGGGACGATGGAAAGCTTTGAAGTTGTAAGTTTTAGTTTGATTTGCTCGAGGACTAGCAAAGTCTAAGTGTGGGGGAATTTTATAGGGTGTAGAATACATCCTATTTATTATATATTTTTTATGCTTTCTCTGCTATTTTTCTTGTAAATTATGTATTTTACACATGTTTTTGAGTTATCAGGTATTTGGAGTCGCACGGAGGAAAAGAAGAAGAAATCACCCAATTTGTGCGAAATGGGCAATATTATCATTTCATAGGCGACTCAATTAATGAAGAATTTTCTAGACTCATCTAGACTCATGGGTTTGAAGAATTGGGCTTGGATTTGGAAAGAGAAAATGGAAGATTTGAGAAAGACTTAAAATTGGAATTAGGCTCAAATTGGAAAAGTGGTGTTATTATGGAATGAGGATTCTATTCCTAAGAGGATTGATAGGAAATTGAAGCCTATAAATAGAGAAGTTCTCTACAGAACTTTTTACACTTACAAACATTTTACACACACAACACTTTTCTTTTCTTTATTCTTTGTGTGAACTCCTTAGCATGAGTAGCTAATTTTATTGATTGAGGATGAATTCCTAGTTCTTGACGTGTTTTGAGTTTTGTTTTAAATCTACATTGAAGTTTTCACATGATTATCGTTTGTTTTTACTAATAGGAATGTTTATACATTCATGGTTGATTGATAGGTTGTTTAGGATGCATACCAAATTGATTTGTTAATTGATCTATATCTAGTGAAAGTTAGGGGATAAGTAATCGTTTCTTGACTCTTTACACAAGTGGAAAACACGAGACCTTGAGGAGAGATTACGTGGAGAAATTGTGTGTGAAAACAACGTTAGCAAGTAGACCTTAAGCTAAGAGTCTAACTACTAATATCAACCTAATAAATTCATAAATCTTAATGTGTTTAACTAAATTACATCTTGAGTGAGCTACTACTAGGTGGTTTGGTAAATAGAATCCGGTAGTCGAGAACTTCCGTATCCGGTGATACTAGGAATTTAGGGGTTTAGCACTGAGCTAGATGCTTTACCTACGGTTGGTGATAATCTGTGACTAATAACATGTGGATGAAAAACATAATTTGAATCATTGTTTTGCAACGAATAAGGATTCCTTGATCTAATCTCTCTTATTGATTTCAACTTTATCTTTTTAATTTCTTTGTTTATTCTTTTACTTTATAAAATCTAAAACCCCCTTTTTTGTGACATTATAAGACAACTAAAACCTCTTGCTCCTCGTGGGAACGATCCTTACTATCGCTATATTACTTGTTAATTAGTGAGAAAAATATTAATTAATTTGTTGTGGTTACGACATGCATCAAATTTTTGGCGCAGTTGCCGGGGAGCAGCGGAGCATCTTTAGTTGTTTTTATTTTCGTTTTATTTTTGTTTTTAACTTTGTTTTCTCGATTTTTTTATTTCAGGTACCAGTTTTCCATGTACAGTGGACAAGAGAAAGCATTTTTTTATTTCAGGTACCAATCTTTGACAAAGTCATCGGTGATATCCTCCCCTACATCATCATCAGTGATGTCCTCCCCTACATCGTCTTCACGATTTGTAGCGAAGGATTTTTGTGGAGTGATCGAAAGTTCATATACTCTTGTTATCTTGATGGCCTTAACGCTTTCATCCTTTATCATAGACGATATGTATGCTAAGGCATCAGCATGCCTGAGGTCTTTTCAACATAAATGCCGGAACTTGATGTTGGGTACTTGTGATTCTAGGGTTTGGACCAAAGCGATATATGTTGAGAGGGTCTCATCATTAACATTATATTCCAGTTCTACTTGCCGAATGACTAGTTGTGAATCACTTGTTAGGCGTATATCCGTTATCCCCATTTCTATTATCAAACGAAGGGCATGTAGTACGGCTTCGTATTCCACGATGTTGTTGGTGTTCCCCCTGAATTCCAATCTTAGTGCGTGCACGATCTTATCTCCAGTTGGGGTGGTAATTACGATACCTATGCCTGCACCTTCTCTATTCCTCGATTCATCGACGAATACCTCCCATCTTCTTTGGATTGAGGGTTCGAGTACATCGACTGGATCTTTTCCGTCCTCTTCTGCTTCTGGTATGTCCTTCACTTCTTCATCATTATCCAGAGGTAAGTCCTCTAAAAAATTCGCCAAAACTTGTGACTTTTGGGAAGTTTGGATATCGTGGATAATATCGAATTGATCAAGATGAGTATTCCATTTCGCTATCCCTACCACTTTCCCAGCATTTTTGAGAACAGCTTCCAGCGGCGCTTTACATGGGACGCGAACATAATGAGTCAAGAAATAAGTTCTCAGCTTTTGGGTTGCCCATATTAATGCCAGTATGAGTTATTCAATTTTCGTGTAGTTTCTTTCTGCCGGGTTGAGAGTCTTGCTGACATAGTAGATTGGTTGTTCGACTTTCGTGTTGGTTTTGACCAGTACTGCACTGACTGCGTCCTCGGTCGCTGCTATGTAAAGATCCAACACCTCATCGGGATCGGGCTTCTGGAGGATCGGGATCGTGTCCAGGTACTCTTTAATCTTCTGGAAGGCTTCTTCGCATTCAGCAGTCCATGCAAACTTATTCCCTTTCTTGAGGATGTTGAAGAAGTGCTTTCATTTGTCCGACGATCTAGCGTTGAATCTCCCCAGTGCTGTCAGGGATCCGTTAAGCTTTTGGACTTCTTTCAAGTTCTTTGGGGACGGCATTTCCATAATGGCCTGGATCTTAGCAGGATCGACTTCGATGCCCCTCTTCGTCACTAGATATCTGAGGAACTTCCCTGACGTGACGCTGAATGTACATTTTTCTGGATTCACTTTCATGTTGTATTTCCTCATGGCATCTAAGATATCTTTCAGTTCTTGATGGTGATATTTTCACAGCTTACTCTTGATGAGCATATCATCAATGTAGATTTCTAAAGTTTTCCCAATCCATGGTTTGAAGATTGCATCAACCATCCTCTGGTATGTTTCCCCTGCATTCCTTAGTCTGAACGGCATGCGTGTGTAACATTAAAGTCCGTGAAGAGTGAAGAATGTGTTGTTGATATTCTTCTTCCAGAGCTATTTGGTTGTATCCTGAATATCCATCCATGAAAGATAAATCTTCGTGACCTTTCACTGCTTCTACCAGCTGATCGATGTTGGGGAGAGGGTAGCTATCCTTCGGGAAGGCTTTGTTGAGATTGGTCAAGTCGATGCATATCCTTACCCCTACGTTCTTTTTTGGTACGATGACCATGTTCGAAATCCAGGTAGGGTATCTGAATTCCTTGATGAATTCTTCCTCCATTAGCTTGGTTAGCTCCTTTTTGACCGTTTGATGGTATTCTGGCGCTACCTTGCACAGCTTCTGCCTGAAGGGGTTTGTGCTTGGCTTTATCCGAAGTTCTTGTTATATGATTTTCGGATCGATCCCGGGCATGTCTCCTAGTTTCCATGCAAAAATGTCCACATAATCCTTAAGCAACTTGATTCAAGCTTCTTCCCGATCCTTTTCCGTTAGAGTTCCTATCTTGATCATCTTAGGGTTCTCTTTGTTGATGGTAGATTTTCAACAAAGGTCAAGACCACAAAATCATGATACTTCATGTTTCTGACACGATTTCAGGAATCCATGTGACGATTCATTTTTTACGAAGTATGATGCATATGTCGCTCGAAAGGCCTCTCCGAAGCGTTCGACACCGGGCATTTTATCATAGACTCTATGTAGAATAACGTAATTGGGCGGTTCTCCGTAATATTGATAGCTTAACTCCTTCAGGATGTAGGTGACACTCACTGTTCCCTGACTACATAGAGGAATTCGCCTCTACATAGAAGAACGATTGGGCAGTTCTCCGTAAGATTGAGAGAAATGACGCCTTCAGGAGGCCGGTGACACTCACTTTTCCCTGACTATGTAGAGTGTCCGTGTATAGACTCAGGAGATTCTCCATACATGAAATATTGAGAGATAAAAACGTCTTCAAAGACATTGGCAATACTCGCTGATTCACTGACTATACACAAGATATTAAATTCTACGTTATATTCACCACTGAATTCCTAGAAGATAATCTAACTTATCTTATTGCTCTTATTCCATGGTCAAACTCACGACTGGTTCTATGGAATGGTAATAGATAAATGTATTACTCTGATTTCATGATCGAATCCACGGCTGATCTCATAAAATGGTAATAGATATTACTCCGATTTCATGGTCAAATCCACGGCTGATCTCATGAAATGGTAATATCACCACCTATCTTATTACTCTGGTTTCATGGTCAAATATACGATTCCATGAGATGGTGATAAAATTATCATTTTATTATTCCAAATCCATGGTCAAATCCACAACTGATTCTATGAATTGATAATAAATAACTACTCACCTTTATTACTTAGTTTCATGAATCATCCTCCATTGAATTTCATAAATTAGTAATAAAAACTCAACGATCGGGCATCTGGACCATCGCTGAGTAAGCCCCACAAAAATGGTGCAAGTGTACTCGACAATGATGCACGACTGAGCACCTGGATGTACAAACTAGCATCCAAAAACATGTACATACGAGGAAACCTACGCAAAACTGGAGAAAACGATAAATAATAATAAAATAATAAGAGGCGTCCAGGGGGCCGGGCCCCCCGGCTGGCTGGCCATGCCCTATCCGTGGACGGTCCCATGCCTCTTCCATTATTTTGCCCTATTTTGTTATTTTCATGAACTCATGAAAAACTCATGAGTTCCCCATAACTTCATGGATTCATGAAAATATTGTTATAAAATAGGGAAAGGTATGCGGGACCGGGCAACCTAGACGGTCGGCCATGCCTGAGCCGTGGCCGGTCCCACACCTCACAATCCCTAGATTTTTATAATTATTATTCCCTAATCTCATGAAACTCCTCCGTGTCAACAAAAACTCATGGATTCTCCATAACTTTACGGATTCATGAAAAATAATATTATAAAATAGGGAAAGGTGTGCGGGACCGGGCAACATAGCCGTCCGGCCATGCCTAGACGTGTCCGGTCCCACACCTTGCAATCCCTAGTCTTTTATAATTATTATTTTCCTAAATTCATGAAACTCCTTGGTTTGAGCAAAAATCATGATTTCTTCATAACTTCTCAAATTTTGCTCGAATCACGAAAAACCAAAAGCCAACATGGTCACACGACCGGCTAGCCTCTCCCGGTAATTTTAAATGTTAAAATACTCTTATTTTAATATTTAAAAAATGTTGATCAATTGAGCATACATGCTCATTCCAACAAAAATCAAGAATTTCAGTCAAGATGAAACTCTTCTGAAAATTCACAATGTTGCTCGAACGCACATCATAAAATACTGAGACTCTCAGTACGGAGACACGGACATCATGGTAACACGTGCATGCCTCCTTGACCGACCAGAGTCATTCCTAGGGCTTGCACAAAGCCGGTCCCACACGTTTTCATAATTCTAACCTAATTTTCTCAATTGCTCATATTGGGCCCAATTTCTCTCCAACGAACCCGAGGATTAATCAAACGACCAACAGCTGGTCCAGTGACCACCAAGAGCCGGTCCCATGCTTCTTAGTCGGTCCCCCATCTTTCATACTTAGGTTTTATCACCTAATGATGAACCCATCAATATTTCAGTAAATGATGAAACCGACATTTAATCATCATTCTTTCACCAACTCTTAAACTGAGAACCCGTGCGTGCTCACTCGAGCACCGGGAACCACATGGACGCCCATCATCCCATGTGGTCGGTCCCTCTATCATTCATAACCTATTTTCAGGGATTCATCAACTATGATATGAAATTAGGGTTTCAAATAAATGTTCTACGAATCATCATTCTGAGCAAGATTCAAGAACTAATGGATTTGTATTAATTCAACAACTAACATATGAATTAATCATATAATATTCGGTATTCTACCAATATTGTAATATTTTATTAGGTCACGCCACCAATAAATATTTCGTCGAATCGAGCAATACTTGCTCAGTTGTTAAAATATTGTTCAGTTTTCAATATTTAATAATTTATCAGTAATTTGTCGAATTGAGTAACACTTGCTCAATTGCACGTCAAATTATCAACATTCAGTGTTTTTTCAAATTGAGCAATACTTGCTCAGTTGCACGTCAAAATTATCAATTTGTCGAATTGAGCAATACTTGCTCAATTTCTTGTCAAATTCCCAATATTCAGCAATTCGTCGAATTGAGCAATACTTGCTCAGTCGTTCACTGTTCAGTAATTCATCACTGAACGTACAATATTGATACAATTTCAGAGAACTACATGTTCGATTCTTGAATCGCTGAGCATTTATCACTTATGCTGGATTCAACAAAACCTAGACTCACTGTCTAATCAGTCAACAACTGACTAATCAATACACGTCTGTCACTCAGACTCCACGATTCGTGAGACATCAATCACGTCAAATTGGGGGATAACAACTAGGGTTTTGGTCTGGCAGCCTACAGCACGTGGATTCATCCACAACGATAAATGTGAGTAAGTCGTGTCAACGGTTGGAGAAGTTAGCAAAGTAGTGGGTAAATGATCAACCCAGTCTCCGCACGACCTGGAACTGGTGGTACCACGATCTCCCACTTTCCCACTCTTTCACTCAGGAAACCGTCACACTTACAAGGATCAAGGTGTTCACAACTCTGACAATATAAATAAGTCTCTGAATCCATGATTGAGGACAACAGACAAGGAATGATCACTAGTTATCAGCAATCGTCCAGAATTTCTCGAGTAACTACTCTCAAGAATTCATCAATACATCAGAACTTATTCGAACTCACTAGTTCATCAATATTGCAGAAACCTTCAACACACTAACAATCCTTGATCATCATTGATCCCACGCAATTCTCAGCTTCCCTCCTACAGATCAACCCATTTCCCTCTTTGCGACCAAATTGACTCTGAAACGGGCATTGTCTTGGTTTAGGCCGGAGTCATACAGATTTATTTCCCGAATCTAAGCACCCTCTTTGCATCGGTGCATCTGTGTGAGGTTGAACATTTCTCCCGGCTGAGGAGTCTCGACAGCACGCTCGTCTCTTTGTTTCCTTAAAAACCAGCAAATCGTTTTTCCCCATCCACAAATTGGAGACCACAGTGGGAGATTAATCTCTCGGTTGCAATCTCAAGCTTTCACAAGATGGTTGGTCTCAGAACTAATTCAACTACTTCAAACTCGATCCCAAATCTTTCAGATGGTGATATTCCGCCTTCCAGCACTACATACAACGGCGTGGTCGGTGAAAGTACCATGACTCTAGCCTAATTGGCACGGGTCCAAAAGATTCACACCAGGAACATGGATCTGATGAAAGACACGATCAACCACATACTCGATTTCCTTATCAAGCTGACATCGGAGTTAAGCGGTACCTCCGCTCCGGAGATTCCAGCACTGGGGATGATTCGTCACCCAGCGATCCTCAAACCAACAGTTTCACCACTTACGAGAAACCGGTGGATCAAGAAGTTACGCATCTAATTAAAAATCTGCGTGAAATCCTCCATTTCTCCAGAGACCAGCGAACCAACACGTTTGCTGCACTCAACCAAATATCATCTGACGTGCAGATAGCTCCACCATCAGTTCAGCAGGTGTCCATGGTTTCTGAACATTCGATCAACAACATCACTTTCACTGAGGAAGACCGCATTGCAGAAGAAGGGCACAACCGGTCCCTGTTCGTAACTGCCTCTATCGAAGATTCTAAATTTAGAAGAGCTCTCGTCGATACAAGCGCTTCTAAAAATCTCATAACTATAAAGACTCTCAAGGAAGCCAAAATTCCACAAAGCAAGGTCATCCATCATCCTATACTGATGACAAGTTTTTAAGAAATCCAGAGTCATACATATGGATATGTTTATGTGGATCTTAAAGTAGGACAATCTACTGTAAAATTCCACGTGATTGAGAAAGATCCGTACTATCACATAATACTCGGAAGACCATGGCTCCATGACAACAAGGTCGTTCCCTCGATGTACCACCAATGTATGAAAGCTTTGCTAAACAACAAAATCGTCTGCATTGATGCTTAGGTATCTTCTTATGCTACAGTTTATGATGTTGAGTTCCTGGCACCCCCAAGCATTCCTGAGCCTCCAGCTACATAAAAAGAGATATAACACTGGGGACTGCTTACCATAATCAATATCCAAGTAAATGAATTTGAGAGAATGTTGATCGATGATGTCACTTCTACCAACAATATTCCACTAAAATCTCTCAAAGTCACAGGCATCACTCGACAAGCATCTACTCATGATCCTATCTCAATTATAGACCATGAAGGATCGCTCAAAGATGCTTATGGCTACATCACTCTCAAGGTGAAAATAAGTTCGACCTGGGCAAAAAACCAAGTTTCACATAATCAGGAAGATCCATGATTGACATGTTCTCCAGACGACCGTGGATCCACGCTGAAAAGATGGCTACTGATAAAGCGCCTTTAGTTGTACATCTCTCCAACAAAGAAAGTTCTGATACAGAATATTCAGCGAACATTTCATCATCAGAGCACTTGGAGGAATTTCAAACTTTGACGAAGTTGAAGCAAGAACCTGCAAAAGAAGCATAGACATTCATCAAGAGGTTCCGCACTCAGGAAAGTCTCATTCCATGTCTGTGTCATTTATTTCCTCACATGCTATCCTAGCATGGGGACTCAATTCTGCTAGCAACTCTGCAAGACGTTATGAATGGTAGCTTCAACGCATTAGTATTTTACCGAGACATTCACTACTGAGAGATGACAGAAGCATGGAAAGAACACTTTAGGCATTTTTCCACTTGTAGGAATGTCCACGAGTATCAGAAATATCTGATGTTTGCAAAAGCGTTGAATCCCATTATCGCAGCAGAATGCTGAATCAACAGAAAATACACGGGCTGATACGATCAAGGCTAAGACATTCGACGCTTCAGCGCTCAAGCATATAAAATTGTACTCCCAATCAAAGAGTACACCTTCGATAATAGCGCCTCTAGATTCAGCACAATATCTCGACGGTGACACACTGGTTCAACACTGACACGATCAAAGTGCAGCTGAATTACAATCGATAAGTCTTCACTATCCAATGATAAGACTTCTGAAGCAGATGCAACATCATTCGTCAATGGATTCTACAAACTCCTTCAACTCTGCTAAGTGAATGAGGGATGCACTGGGGACTTGATTTTATTGGAAATATCAATTCAATATATTTCAATAAATGTTATCCACATAACAAGTCATTGCAACCTGATGTGATTCCATGAAACGTCATCAAACGAAACCTCTCTATATCACAAGCCCCTATACGACTGAGGAATTTCATTTCTTCACCAATCACATCCAGAATGAAGACTGTCGCTGTTATCTGCCACGACAACATCGATTCCCTGACGAAGCTACTTCACAGCTCAGTGGATGGAGGAGCAAAGACTATCCTTTTCGGTCTCTGAAGCAAGGATATGTGGAGGAACCCCATTCATGGTCTCAGCATCAACAAGAATTTCTGGAGAAAAATCAATTGTGATCTCAAGCATCAATTTCAGACGCAACATCCGGCTTCATCAACTATCCATTCTCTGAAGCGTTACTCTATGGATCGTAATTCTTCAAGCCCTAATGATTTATATCAAGATGTGTAAACATGAAAACATGCTAACATGAACGTCTTCCCAAAGCTTTCCTGGCAGACGGGCACAAACCAAAATCTTCTACAAGATATTCTCATCGCCTCTACAAGTGAGATATGACATGCTCCAGGCCATGGGTTTACAAAAACGTACCAATGGGTGAGGAATGGGAAAATACTTCCCCAACAAAACATGTTCGTCTATGTGTCTTCTATAACATACCAAAAGGGCGCATCAATCGGGCATACGAGATGAAATATATGGTCTTTACCGTCAGGTCTACGACATCTAAAAAATTTGTACGGGATTATAAATTACAAATGTGCACGCTTCGTTGGCTGACCTCTGCAACTCCAAATTGAGTGATTCTTTGATCATGTGATAACTCAGTCTCTTAGATTCAAAAGTTGGGATCAAGCATCAAATTATGACGTCGTATTAGGTTCTTACAGCTTCCAGAACATACAACATGCAAGCAGCAATTCTTAGACGGGATTCATAACCTCCACAGTCGATCGATGTCCACCAGGTCCTTCCGCTAAATCCTTCATCAAGGTACCTCCGACTTCGACCACCTAGGTCTTTACATCAATTTTTCTACCTGGGTCCTCTATCTAGGTCTCACCAGAAGAAGGGAAAACGAAAGAAAGGAGAGACTTAACAAAATACTGGGGACTGACGGTCCACTGGTCAAGACGATCGATTTCACAATACAAAACCAATCAAGAAATCAAAACCAAAATAAAACCTCACATCTCTCAGAAGTCCAAGGTTCAAGATATCATGGAAATAAAACTAAAGAAAGTCAGCAAAATAAGATTTCTGCTTTTCTGCATCCTCCAAGACTTGCAAAGAAGCTTTTTCCACCTCCAGCTTCTTGGTCAGCTCAGCAACTTCATCCATCTTATTCAACATGGCATCACTGGTGGTGAAAGGAGTGTCACCTTCCACTGCTTTCCTGATAGCATCAATCTTTTGACGAAGCCACTTCAGATTGAAGCCAAGTTCTTAAGATTTCTTCAAGTTGTACTCCCAATCAAAGAGTACATCTCGGGTGACATCATTTCTAGTGTGATGCGGATATCATTTATAACATGCAAGATGGCTTCTACTTTCCTCGTCAAGAAATAGTTATGCTCCGGATCCTTGGTAATGACGATGTGCACATACATCTTCCACGGTTTCTAGTACATAGCAGCATATCCAATGAGAACGCTAATCCACCAGCAAACCTGTGATATGAGAGTATCTCACCAAATGGAGGAATAAAAGCAATCCATGCGTTGGGATACTCATGCACTATTATCCGGTTCTCAGTCGCTGGAGCAGCGTCAGCAATCATAGGAACAACTTCGGTTGGAGCAGCTTCTTCCATTCTCGATTCGGGTTCCACCATCTCAGGCACAATTGGAGTTTCAGTCACCTCCACGACATTAAAAACAAGCGTTACATGACCTTAAATTACCGGGATGGAGGTAGAGCTGTCAAACGGGCAAGCTAGGGTCAACCCGTCCCTAGCTTGACAAGCCATGGACGGGTTAGTGTCAGCCCTAGCCCTAGTACTATTCATGTACAAGCCAAAAACCCTAAACCTAGCCCTAGACGGGTTGGCTCTAACGGGTTGCGGGTTGGCTTGTTAAATGGGGTGGTTGAAACTAAAATCACTTAAATGTATAAAAAATTTAGTGGGCAGAGGGATCACTACTCCGTAATCCTAAATTAAATGAAATTTGGATTCTATAAAATCATTTAAGGAAATATGAACTTTGATTTCTAGCACAACACCCTAAAATTCTTAAATTAGTAACTTAAAATTCCTAAATTAGTAACTCACATGAAATTGACGGGTTGACGGGTAACCCGCGGGTTGACCCTAACCCGGCTTGTTTTACTAGGGCTAGATATGACAACCCTAACCCGGCTTGTTTAGACAACAAGCCAAGCCGAGCCGGGTTAAAACAAGTCAAGCTAGGTCCAACCCACGGGCCGGGTTAGAAATTGACAGCTCTAGATGGAGGTATCATTATCAACGGCTCCATGGTTGCTCAAGTCATCATTGTTGGATCCATTATTCCCAACTTCAGCATTTGGCACCTAATGTGAAGATTACATGGGATTAGAATGAGTCAAGCGTGGAAACCCAACACAACCATAAAATCCAGCATGTAAGTGAACTAACATCATCTAAGTTCTTTACTATGCATCTAAAACATGAGCAAATAGTGTAGAAGCCATGAAACACGTTTTTCAAACAAGCTCAAGATTCTACACTTCCCTATATTAAACGATGAACTGGGAGCAATTGGTAAGTAATTTTAGGTTTGGTCATATACCATTCTCTTCGTATGGATGTTTTCTACAACTATCAAAATTTCATAGCAATCGGATGAACGAGCTAACAGATGTGGCCAAAACATCGGACAACATGCAATATGGAAAAATTCTGAAGGTTTCCTGGAAGTTCACTATTTTGCCTTTTTCAGTCCCTAGACATGCTCCAAATTCAAAAAGCTTCTGCACCAAAGCTTAGAAATTTCCTGGGCTTGAAGATATATATGCATATCGCGAAAATACGACTTCGAAGAAAGATTCTACGGTGTTTGTATTAAAATGCTTAAGTCTGAAATTTTCTGGTGCCGTATTTCAGCAAAATTACTCGTATACTCACATGGATTCGCATTCATTCATTCACAAATCAGCAATTTCATACTTCTATGAAGAGATTACAGGATATATACTTACTAAGGGAGTTTCTAAATCATTTGAAGGCTCCGGAATCTCCATTGGAAACTCCGCTATGTCCATTCGGTTCAGGATTTCGGGAATCTCCATATTCCCGTGTCCCAAATAAGAGCACGCTTCATCAACATGTTGCTTATCTACAATTGTTTCTTCCTGGACTCATCAACAAAAATTATTATTTATTTCATTCAATGGGATGCCGCGATCACCTGCACGAAAGAGATACTTACGTCGACTTTTTCATCAGTACTGGATTCCTGAATTGTTCGCCTGGGAACAAGTTGAATACCGTCAATCGATGGAAAAAAGTCTGAAAAGAAATAACAAAACCTTGGTCTCGTGATCCTAATTGCACGGGCAGGAAAAATTCATGACACAAGGAGTGCTAACAACTCACCAAAGAAACGGCTGGGGACCGCACGTCATTTGCTAACATCTTGTAGTCCTTACTTCAGGGTGCTTCGCCCCGAAGACTTTCTTCCATTTCCAAGGAGTCTACATTGATCTGAAACCTCACTACATGATCATCCTGTGATACAGTTAATGAAATAACCAGGAGTACAAATCAGTATGAATGATCTCTTACCATCACTCAGAGGTCCCAGAAGTACCATTTCTTGAAGTTGCACCTGCGGAGATGTCATCCCTGGAAACATTGTCTTTCAAAGTGTCATCATGGGAGTCAGTCATTCTTGCTAAGTGGTTGTGACATATGCATAACATTCAGCGCATCATTCATACAAAGCGCAGGATTCAACAAAACAATGAATCATGGAATAGAGATGCTCACATCAGCATCTGCGAAAATGGTAATCCTCAACTCTTACCTATTTTACGATTTCACTAGACTGTAGTGATGACATGAAACTTCGAAAACTTGCTCACTCCTTCAAACCTACGAAGACGAGCAAAACTTATCATTCTAGAGTCAACACTGACTTTTCACAAAACTATGAACAGTTTACATAACTTCTTCGTGTGAACGTCCCATGATTTTATGTCACAAATTCATAAAATCATAGAACATAATTGTTTATCTCTAACAATTGCTCAAAATTGCTTTTTGATTTTTATCAAAAAAATTAAATAAAAAAACAACTTTATTTTTTGTTCAAACGAGCATTTTTCCATGAGACGAGCAACTTTTCTATTTTTGAGAAAGTCCACATATTCCAAAGGTTCACAAACAAATTTTTTTATTATAAGGTAGTATGTTCCAAAAATCTCTTTAATACCATGGGTTATTGTTTATTGCTTTAAACTAGCGAACATATGAGCATTCCTACACTATTTGGAACCCTGTGCTTTGAAAAATAAATTTTGTTTTCATGAAAACTTCATAAAAAAGATTTTACCTACTACAATTAAACCTCATCTATTCACAATACATATATATATGTATGTATCTCTTTCATGCTAGGGATTTTTGCTCGTTTCCTAAACTATCGAACGAACGTGCATACATATTTCCAAAAACCTAATAAGATAAGGATTTCCTTTTTTGGGCCCGGACCCGTAAATCCTAAACCGACCAAAACTAGACCTTCGGTCGCTCAAATTAGCAGTGCCTCACCTCTCCGTGCTCACGGTATGACGCTCTATCATATTACCAGAGTCTCCACCCGAACATTTGCTCGTATATGGCGTCATTGGAGTAAATTGGAGATTCTGAGAATGCCTTTGTATACTGAGTTCAACCACTGATCTCTCGTCGACTGAAAATCACCATTTAGTGCTTACTACGGAACATGATTGTCCCTCACTAAGAAGTGGACTTAATGTTGATGGTGGATTTTCAACAAAGGTCAAGACCGTAAAATCATGATACTGCATGTTTCTGACACGGTTTCAGGAATCCATGTGACGATTCATGTTTTACGAAGTATGATGCATATGTCGCTCGAAAGGCCTCTCCGGAGCATTCGACACCGGGCATTTCATCATAGCCTCTATGTAGAATAACGTAATTGGGCGGTTCTCCGTAAGATTGAGAGGTTAACGCCTTCAGGATGTCGGTGACACTCACTGTTCCCTGACTACATAGAGGAATTCGCCTCTACATAGAAGAACGATTGGGAGGTTCTCCGTAAGATTGAGAGCAATAACGCCTTCAGGAGGCCGGTGAAACTCATTGTTCCCTGACTATGTAGAGTGTCCGTGTATAGACTCAGGCGGTCCTCCATACATGAAATGTTGAGAGGGCAAAACGTCTTCAGGACATTGGCAACACTCGCTGATTCACTGACTATACGCAAGAGATTAAATTTTACGTCATATTCACCACTGAATTCCTAGAAGATAATATATCTTATCTTATTTCTCCTATTCCATGGTCAAACTCAAGACTGGTTTTATGGAATGGTAATAGATAAATATATTACTTCGATTTCATGATCGAATCCACGGCTGATCTCATGAAATGGTAATAGATATTACTCTGATTCATGGTTGAATCCACGGCTGATCTCATGAAATGGTAATATCACCACCTATCTTATTACTCTGATTTCATGGTCAAATATACGATTCCATGAGATGGTAATAAAATTATCATTTTATTATTCTTAATCCATGGTCAAATCCACAATTGATTTCATGAATTGATAATAAATAACTACTCACCTTTAAAACTTAGTTTCATGAATCATTCTCCATTGAATTTCATAAATTAGTAATAAAAACTCAACAATCGGGCATCTGGACCATCGCTGAGTAAGCCCCACAAAAATGGTGCAAGTGTACTCGACAATGATGCACGACTGAGCACCCGGATGCACAAACGAGCATCCAAAAACATGGACAGACGAGGAATCCTACGCAAAACTGGATAAAACGATAAATAATAATAAATTAATAAGAGGCGCCCAGGGGGGCGGGCCCACCGGACGGCCGGCCATTCCCTAGCCGTGGACGGTCCCATGCCTCTTCCATTATTTTGCCCTATTTTGTTATTTTCATGAACTCATGAAAAACTCCTTCAATTTAGCAACTTTCCTTGTTTGTGCAAAACTCATGAATTCCCCATAACTTCATGGATTCATGAAAATATTGTTATAAAATAGGGAATGGTGTGCGGGACCGGGCAACTTAGCCGGCCGACCATGCCCGAGCCGTGGCCGGTCCCACACCTCACAATCCCTAGCTTTTTATAATTATTATTCCCTAATATCATGAAACTCCTCCGTTTCAACAAAAAGTCATGGATTCTCCATAACTTTACGGATTCATGAAAAAGAATATTATAAAATAGGGAAAGGTGTGCGGGACCGGGCAACATAGGCGTCCGGCCATGCCCTAGACGTGGACGGTCCTACACCTTGCAATCCCTAGTCTTTATTAATTATTATTTTCCTAAATTCATGAAACTCCTTGGTTTGAGCAAAAATCATGATTTCTTCATAAATTCTCAAATTTTGCTCGAATCACGAAAAACCAAAAGCTAACATGGTCACACGACCGTCTAGTCTCTCACGGTAATTTTAAATGTTAAAATACTCTTATTTTAGTATTTACAAAATGTTGATCAATTGAGCATACATGCTCATTCCAACAAAAATCAAGAATTTCAGTCAAGATGAAACTCTTCTGAAAATTCACAATGTTGCTCGAGCGCACATCAGAAAATACTGAGACTCTCAGTACGGATACACTGACACCATGGTAACACGTGCATGCCTCCTTGACCGATCAGAGTCATTCCTAGGGATTGCACAAAGCCGGTCCCACACGTTTTCATAATTCTGACCTAATTTGCTCAATTGCTCATATTGGGCCCAAATTCTCTCCAACCAACCTAGGGATTGCTCAAACGACCAACAGCTGCTCCCGTGACCACCAATAGCCGGTACCATGATCTTTTGGTCGGTCCCCCATTTTTCATACTTAGGTTTTATCACGTAATGTTGAACAAAGCAATATTTCAGTAAATGATGAAACCGACATTTAATCATCATTCTTTCACCAACTCTCAAACTAAGAACCTGTGCATGCTCACTTGAGCACCCGTCACCACATGGACGCCCATCAACCCATGTGGTCGGTCCCTCTCTCACTCATAACCTATTTTCAGCGATTCATCAACTATGATCTGAAATTAGGGTTTCAAATAAATGTTCTACGAATCATCATTCTGAGAAAGATTCAAGAACTAATAGATTTGTATTAATTCAGCAACTAAGATATGAATTAATCATATAATATTCGGTATTCTACCAATATTGTAATATTTTATTGGGTCACGCCACCAATAAATATTTCGTCGAATCGAGCAATACTTGCTCAGTTGCTAAAATATTGTTCAGTTTTCAATATTTAATAATTTATCAGTAATTTGTCGAATTGAGTAACACTTGCTCAATTGCACGTCAAATTATCAACATTCAATATTTTGTCGAATTGAGCAGTACTTGCTCAGTTGCACGTCAAAATTATCAACATTCAGTATTTTGTCGAATTGAGCAATACTTGCTCAGTTGCACGTCAAAATTATCAATTTGTCGAATTGAGCAATACTTGCTCAGTTGCTTGTCAAATTCCCAATATTCAGCAATTCGTCGAATCGAGCAATACTTGCTCAGTCGTTCAACGGGTCAGTAATTCATCATCGAACTTACAATATTGACACCATTTCAGAGAACTACATGTTCGATCCTTGAATCGCTGGGAATTTATCACTTATGCTCAATTCAACAAAACCTAGACTCACTGTCTAATCAGTCAACAACTGACTAATCAATACATGTCTGTCACTCAGACTCCACGATTCCTGAGACATCAATCACGTCAAATTGGGGGATAACAATTAGGGTTTTGGTCTGGCAGCCTACAACACGTGGATTCATCCACAACGAGAAATGTGAGTAAGTCGTGTCAACGGTTGGAGGAGTTAGCAAAGTAGTGGGTAAATGATCAACCCAGTCTCCACACGACCTGGAACTGGTGGTACCACGATCTCCCACTTTCCCACTCTTTCACTCAGGAAACCGTCACACTTATAGGGATCAAGGTGTTCATAACTCTGTCAAAATAAATAAGTCTCTGAATCCATGATTGAGGACAACAGACAAGGAACGATCACTAGGTATCAGCAATCATCCAGAATTTCTCGAGTAACTACTCTCAAGAATTCATCAATCCATCAGAACTTATTCGAACTTACCAGTTCATCAATATTGCAGAAACCTTCAACACACTCACAATCCTTGATCATTATTGATCCCACGAAATTCTCAGCTTCCCTCCTACAGATCAACCCATTTCCCTCTTTGCGACCAAATTGACTCTGGAACGACCATTGTCTTGGTTTAGGCCGGAGTCATGCTGATTGATTTCCCGAATCTAAGCACCCCCTTTGCAGCGGTGCCACTGTGTGAGGTTGAACATTTCTCCCGGATGAGGAGTCTCGACAGCACGCTCGTCTCTTGGTTTCCTTAAAAACCAGAAAATCGTTTTTCCCCATCCAAACTCTTCCGCTCCTATGTTTATCTCTTTGGAGGGTTCAACCGACGTGAATGTTGGTTTTGGTTCTCCTAAGTGAGGAATGATCTTTAATTGCTATTGAGTAGGCTCTTCAGCCCCCTTAGATGAGGTTCCTGCTTCGGTATTTAGGACGATGCTACCCTTCGTAAGACTTTTTTTTGAGGTTTTTTCAAGGTACAGATCGATCGCCCTGTCCTTGGCAGCTGCTTTGTTTCTTCTCCTTTCTGGAATTTCGGTGCTCATCTTGTTCATTATTGAGTTGGTTTTGTAGGGCTTGCATTCCCGGGCGGTGACCTGATCTCCCTTAATTTCCATTACCCCTTTGGGTGTCGGAAATCTAAGGTATTGGTGATATGTTGCTGCCACCCCTTTGAGTTTGTGCACCCATCTTCGGCCAATGATGGCGTTGTAGGGAGAAGAAGCGTCTACCACACTGAATCGGGTATCGAATTTCATCGGGCGTGCCTTTACTTCTAACATAATATCTCTTGGAGGCTTCGTTGTTGCGCCGTTGAATCCATAGATGGTATAGTAAGAAGTCATCAGTTACTCATCATTCAATTCTATTCATTTGAACGTATCATAAAACAGAACGTTGACTGAACTCCCTCCGTCAATCAGAATCTTCTTCACGTTGCACCCTGCTACTGGTAACGTGGGAACCAAAGGATCGCTGTGGTCCTCCATATCTTCCTTGACATCTTCAGCATCAAATGTCATTGGTTCGTTCATCCATTGTTCGTGTTCGTCAACTTCGACTCCATCGATTTTGTATAGCTCGCAATAGTCCTCAAATTGAGTTTAGTCCCGCATCGGGGAATATAAAAGAAAAAAAAACCCTCAAATTGCTTTCTCAATATTTTTCCTATTCGGGCAGTCAGTGAGGGACCGTTAGGTTCGGAGCACGAAATAATTTTGAGCGTTCGATTACCCTCAGGTAGTTGTACTTGCTTGCTTCATTTTGTCCTATCATCGGTTTCTTCCTTCTGAACATATTGCTTGAGGTCGTCGGCGTCAATTAGCTTTTGGATCATTATTTTGAGGTTCTTGCACTTTTCGGTTTGATGCCCATTGAAGCAGTGGTATTCACAGTAATCTCTTGATTTCTCAGACCTGAGGGGCTGCTTTCCTTTGGACCAAGGTCATTCTAGGTTTCCTCAATCCTTACTCTCCCTTAAAATACGAGTGTAGTTGGTGTTCAGCTTCGTAAAAACTTGATCTTCGAATTTCCGATCATAACGTCGACGATCATCTCTTTGTCCTCTCTTATCTTCGTTGGAACATTCGTCCGAGTTGCCTCTTTTGGATCCGCTGGCTTGTTCCACCGAATTAGTCCAATGAGACCTTTGCGTCTGGGACCTAGGATTTTCCCGCTGGATTTCCTCCAATCTGGCGTGTTTTTCGATGATTACTCGAAGGTCTCCTTCGGTTGTGGGGACACCTCCATGAATCTCAACAAACAATGGACTCATCCTATCCAATCCTCACTTGTAGAAATTGATACTGACCACTGGATCCACATTCCCTATAGCTTGACAGATTTTGTGCCACCTATCGGTATATTCCCTGATGGTTTCTTTGTATGTGACCGCTAATGATAATAGCTTTTCCATTCCTGCGTTGACGGCCTTGTTGTACATGTAAGTTCTTAAGAACATCTCAGTGAGCTGGATATAGGAGTCGATGGAATTTGGTGGTAGGTTATCGAACCAAGATAGAGCTGATCCTTTCAAGATTGAAGGGAAGTATCTACAGAGGACCGCGTCATCTTGATCCCACCGGGATAAAGTACGATTGTAATACCGAAGATGGGCGGCAGGGTCACTGGATCCATCGTAACATTCGAACGCTGGGATGGTACATTTCTGGGGGATAAGAGATTTGTCCAAACGTGCAGTCAGTGGTGTGGTGGAGGATTCTCTCATCACTTCCTCTAACCTTCCTCCTCCTTACCTTGTTTTCAGTTGCTGGATTTCAGCCATCATTTCAGCACGAAGGTTCTCCATTCCAAGCTGATGGTCCTCTCTGACTGTTGATCGTCCTGATCTTCGATTCTCGCTATCGAAATAGTCTGAGTCCTCAGAAACATAATCTGAATCGGATAGTCTATTTCCTCTGGTTTCCCTTCGATTTAACGGTTCGGGATTGTTGTCTTTGGTCACTACCATCCTTCGGTCCTGATTAGGCGGCGGTGCCTTGGAATTAGCTTCATCGTGCAGATTTTCTACTTCGGCACTGTGGGCGATCCTATCTTTGAGATGCTAGTTTTCTTGTGCGAGTAAGGCCACAGCATCTGCGTATACCTTCTAGCTTCTCTTCAACTCTTCAAGCTCTGTCATCATTTGGATGGAGTGGTTCGATCCTTGGTTCGGACTTCCCACTAGTGCTTGTCCACCGGCGTCTATAGTGTGATCTTCATCAACAGTCTTTATTAAGGGGACCAGTGGATCGATGTGCGGGGCTTGAAGCTCCATTGGTTGTTATGCTGGTTGGTTTGCCATCAGAAAAGGTTGATTGGTTAGCAGCGGTTGATTCTGCTCATTGGTGAGCGGCATCCCATAAAGGGGTTGTTGTATCATTGACTCTGACATCCCTTCTCGTTGTTCATTTAATCTAGTAGTCGCTACTATTTTGGACGCACCTGCTTTGGTTGTTCCGGCTTTCAACGTTGCTGCTGCTATTGCATTAGCATCCAATGGCGTCGTGATTTCCGCTCCATCCTATTTCTTGTTGGCTGCTTTAAGGTTTCACCCTTTTGTTTGCTACGTGTCATAACTGGAGTTGTCCTTGGTGTTTCTTTTGACAATGCCTAGGCTTTTCCCGCATCCTTTGTTTTATCCATCTTCGATTTTTTTGCAAAAACAAAACATTGTCGACGAAATAATATCCACGTGGGTTTTGTTAGCAAAGTTAATCCAAAGAAAGGGCAAAGACCACGACGTACATCTAAATATTTTCAAGGAAAACATGGCTCGGGGAATAGATCCAAAAACCTTTTCAAGGGAAAATGTAGATCCAACAATCATAAACATAGATCTACTCACGGGTCTAAAAATACTTCGTGAAAATAGGAAGATCCAAGGGTTTTTATGCATGAAAATATAGATTCGATGTACATTTGTTAGCAAACACATCATATGAATATTTTCTAACAAAATGGCTTCAAAGGTACGTCACCCAAAATCCGTATTGTAGGACGGTACTTAGTGGTATAAAAAAGATCTTGGATTCGGAAAATATTTGCGAGGATAAGCCTGAGTTTAGCTGGTTTTTCAAGGAAAACATAGATCTAAAAAGTTCTTGCGAAAAAGAACGTAGATCCAAATGGTTTTTGCAAGAGAAAACGCAGATCTAAAAGATTTCTCGAAAAGGAGAACAATGATAAGCTACTCAAAACACTATTATTTGAGGAATGGCGGTGAGAGACAAAAGAGTAAAATCACAGGGAAAGATAAATCTTTTACCGGGACAAAAGTCCCTGTTTCCAGCGCCATATTGTGAACACGAGAATAACGATGGTATCACCGTGTCCACAAACAAAGTTCGCAGTATTAGTAAAACTGACCAAAAGATAGAAATGTATGATATGTATCACATAGTAACGGACAGGGAAACTCTGAGCCTTCGGGCTCGTCCTCGTTTCACATCATAGGGATTCCTATGATGATATAAATGATACAAAACGTTAAGATACGAAAATTATAAGTGCGTAAACATAAATGAGACAATGATTTGCGTGGTTCGGCACTAAGGCCTACGTCCATGGGGGTTGGTTTTTCACTATGTATTATATGAGAGTTACAATAGATAGTCAAATGACTTTGAGTGGGGAACGAAGCTAGAGGGTTTATTGACAAATTCATAGTTACTCTCTCTCCTTTTTCTCTCCTGAAACTATAGTTCCTTCTTCCTAAAATTGGTCCCCTTATATCCTCATCAAGATGGGTATTTATAGAGGTTGAGTGTGGGGTATTCTTCTAGGAAAGTTGTATCCTTATCTTCTTGGTCTCCGTGCTAATCACGATGGTACCTTCGTAATATGACGATGGCCCCAACGGTAACATACTGTAACGCCGGGTCGCCTCTTTTTCCTCCATAGGATAGTTGGCATGTATCATATGTTCGTAGAATTTAATGCGGGTAGTTGGGTAGTCCGCATGCGTTAGAAAGCTGTCTGATGCCCCTGTCAGTGAGGCTCATCCTTTCCCTTGATCTTGGATCTTTCTCGGGATATAGTAAAGTAGGTTTTTGGGTCTTCTACGATACTTCGCGGTAGTTTATTCTTCTGGTGCCGCTCGATTCTCCGTCGTTAGATCAGTCCGATGACGAGTAGGTGGAGATGACATATGTCCCTTGAGTGTTGGGACGTGGCATCATATCTTGATATCTAATTGTCGTGTGCCTTTCACGTGTGATTCCTTCAACACGTGGAAGGCAATGGATTATGTGTATACAATGCCGGTATTGTAATTTTATTATGACTGCTAGGTCCCGATATATAGGTTGCCGGTATTGTAATTTCATTATGACTGCTAGGTCTCGATATATAGTTTTCAATGGTTGTTAGCGTATGGTAGACTGCTTAATATTATTTTTGGCTAGCTACTGCAATGAAAATCAAGTGGTATAGGGAACAAATATCCTAGCTTATGGAGTTCCTTGTTTGTCTTATATAAATGTGTAATACTTGGAATATAAGTTGAGATATGTTCCATGTTATTTTTCTTTGGTTCTTTGGCGCGATGGTATTTTTAGCAATGTGCTTGATAGGGTTATTTGATGTTAATAAATGACAGTGTTACTTATATCTGCGGGTGGAATCTAGTTTTAAGAGATAGTTGCTACTGATGCAAATAGTTCATACTATCTAAATAGGAATTGACGAAGGACGATCTAGCTTGATACCTTCGAGCAACGGAGATGGTATGTAGGCAGCCGTTATGCGGTTCAGCACAACTCTACAAGGTTTTTCATATCATCTGAAAATGTTGGTTGCTGTTTTGGCAATTCATACCATCTATTCGGAGATGATTGCAATCCTTTACCATTGACAAATGGCCAATGGCGTCTCAATAAAACGATGGAAACTTTCCATCCTTCACCATTGGCAACTGTCCAATAAAATGATGGCAACTGGCCACATGAATTATTTGATTTGGAAACTGGCCATATGAATTATTTGAAATGGCAACTGACCATATGAATTTTGAAATGACAACTGGCCATCTGGAAACTGGCCACATGAATTATTTTGAATTGGCAATTGGACATATGAATTATTTGAATTAGTAACTGACCATCCGTAACTACTATTCGACTGATACAATATATCCTCACAAACGATGGAAATTTACTTGTTGGATGGAAACCAATTGTCTGATTTTGACGACCTTTGTAAAGTTGGGAACTCTAACGGGATTTTCTGAGTATTATGGTATGGGACATATACTCAAAGAATTCGAAAAATTTGAATGCCCTATTTCTCGAGTGGCGTATTGGGAAGTTAGAGCTGCCAAGGGGGTCGTAACCCGACCCGTTTGGAGCAAAAATTTCTTGGTCCGCTACAATTATAAACTCCTTGATGAATACACTAAGTTTCGAATGTATGAAATCATCGAAACAAAGTTGATATGTTTTCTTTTGGTCATGAAGTATCTTTTTGAAAATTTCATTATGATTCCGTAGTTTTCGTACCTTTGCCAATTTATATTGACAAAAAGGGGGAGAATTATTTGGTATTTTACACTACATACATATGGTTTACGGATCATTATGCAAGGGGGAGTGGTTTTCATTGTAAGATGGAAGTATTGACTAAGGGGGAGTGATGCATATCACCATAGTATTATTTCAAAGTTGTGATACAATTGGACTGTGATTTGAAAGACTATATAAGGGAGAACTATAACAACTGGAAAGCCCAATCCCCGTACTTTCTTGTGTCCTAGTTGCAAACTAGAGTCGATTTTCCTTTAACCTAGTATCGATGGTGGTTTTAAGCATAGGGCGAAAACTGTAAAAGTCTGTCTACCTGACCCGACATCAGAAGTAGTGGACCTTGATATTTTTATATTCCGCAAGGAATTTGGAGAATATCAGAATATGATGAGTGCCTATGTCTCTCTTCACATTATATTGAAACTCAAGCTCCTAGATGAATTGTTCACTAGTATAGAGCCTAATGAGTACTTAAGATCCTAGTTGCATTACTCACTAATGTCGGAGCCTGCCTAGTATTTTCCTATGCTATGTCCCCAACTGAACTCTCAATATTGGCATGATATGACGATTAATGTTCACTCGCAGCGGAGTAACATGAATTTCCCGAAGTGTCATTATTGAGACCTACATGAAAACACTCACATAGGCTACACCACCCTATGAAAAAGAGATCAGCGTGTCCACACACCTTTTAATTAAAAGTTAGCGCGATCGAACACGTTTAAATTCCTTAAGGGAAATCTAGACTGTCCATACCAGTCTTAAAAAACGATCACGGCCACACGACTTGGCCACACAATTCAATAGGCCTAGCCTACTCCTAGAGAAACAAGACGATCATAATAATGACCACCGGTCTGAATCCATCTAGCACACTCCAACGTCATCGAACACTAACCCCAAACATGGGTGATCGCGCTTAAGAGAGCTCAAACGAGCTAAGACCGGCCAAAACGGTCTCAAAAACATCACAACCGTCCAACTTAGCTAGCCTAGTTGGACGGCTTAGATTTTCCTTCAAACGATCAAAGAAGTGATGGCGTGTTCATTGGCGGCCCAACTTCTCCCTTGGTCTATCGACCTGCCCACGGCAAGTCCAGAGAGTGTCAAAACATTTTCCCAAACTAGAGCGAACGCTCTATTCCAAAAACCTAATATGGGTTGCGACATGATACAACTATCGCAAATCAATCATGACCACCCATCTTCACCAGCCAAATCGAGGGGCTTATATCTAATTTTATATGGCCCAGAATATGTCAGCGTGTTCACAAGCGGCCCGTCTTTGCACATGGCCGGTCGTCCTGTTCAAATCAGCGCCCAGCGTTTTGATTCGATTAGCCAAAATAGGGTTGGTCGCACGGTTTCTAAACCCTAAATTGCATCAACGACAATATGTAGCTGTCGTAAATCATATCGTCCATCCAACTTCGCTAGCCTAGTTGGATGGTGTAGATTTGTTTTCAGAAAACCAACAGGGTAGCATTGTGACCGGCCACCCCTCCTCCAAAGTGAGCGATCGACCACGTGATAGCTCGCCCATATGGTCCTTAAATGATCACCCAGAGGTGGCCGGTCGTGCTACTTTTTTAAGACGCTCAATTCGTGACTGATTCAATCGAGCTCTAAAACAATGATGCTTCATGTACATCGATTATTTTGAGCTGCTTGCTTAAAAGCGATGTTTTACGTGCATCGAGCACATACGATATTTTATGAATATCGGTTTCACAAATAACTTAGTTATTTAACCTAATAACGTCGCGGGCAATTCTTTGCGGAAAGTCTCATGACTTGACCCATTCACTCGAGACATCAAACATGTCACAAACTGAGGGATGCTCACTAGGGTATTGATATGGCGGGTTACAGCGTGCGGCGTGCAACGCGCCCATTACAAGAAAGTGTCAGGAAAGGACAGACGGTTAACAGTAATGAGAGTAGTGGGTGAAAGTGTGACCAGTCTTCCCTCATAACGGAAACACGATGATCACCACCTTCCGTACAACTCCACTTCTCCACTACTTAACTCCCTTCACTTCCTACGAGATCAGAGGTGCGCTCAATGACTTGTATAAATAGGATTTCAACCTATTTCAACAAAAAAAAAAGACAAGTGTTATCAACACAAGTAGCCAGAAACCATTTTCTGATACAAGTCATAAAACGGCCACACCTTCATGATTCAACATTCTGACCTCAAACATCATCTTCGCTTCCCTCCCTAAGATCAACCCTTCTCCTTCACCTTCTGACCGAATTGAATCTGGAACGACCATATCTTGGTTTAGGCCAGAGTCTTACAGATTGATCTCTTGAACTTAACAGTACTCACGTGCAGTGCATTTACTAAAAACAGCAGAATCAGTTTTTACCCTCAAACCATTGGCGACCATAGTGGGAGATTAATCTCTCGGTTGCAAGATCAATTTTCAATTTCATTTCAATTTTCTCAAATTCGAGATGGTGGATCTTAGGTTTGGATCAGCAGCAAACCCTGATGTTACTGGCGCTGACAACACCCATGGCGTCAACATTCCTGCCGGTGACACCAATGTACCGCCTACCAGCGCGATCAACGCATCTCATGGTGTTACATCCTTTACCACTAATACCAGCGATGCAAGAAACATTCCCTCCAGCTAACAACTCCCATAACCAGAGTCAGAGTCGCTGCCACCCTTCCCGATGTTTCTTCGAGCGCAACGCCCCCAATTGTTACCAGAGATACTTCCACTCCTCCATCAGAACGAGAGGCGGGGGGAGCCATGGGAAGCCAATACCCTATTACCATTGTTGATGTGATGGAAAGACAAGAAGTTTTCACCAAGGCTCAGAGGGACGTGGCTATGACTCAGAAAGAAGTACTTACTTTCCTAAAGATACCAAAGGAGCGGCTACCGCAAGAGTCATGTTAACCCCAGACGGAGCTGACAAGGAATACTTTTAACACCCCTGACCCAAGTACTTCGACATGACGCACTTTTATAGATGAAGAGGCTCGCGTTGCTCCAGAGCGCTCATTGGAAAGGAATCAGCAATCCAATTTCATCACACGTGAGGATATGGAACGACATCTCTAAAATCAAGGTAAAGAAAACAAGGCGTACATGCACCAGCATCAACCTCCTTATCCCCATGATGTGCAAAGAATTCTCCTTCCAAGAGGATGTTATTCTCCTCAGTTCTCCTTTTATGACGATACTGGGCGTACACCTGGTACAACAACATTACACCAAACAACATAGCCAATTGGATTCAAGCACTATGATCCAAATGTGATTGAACATAAATTGTTGGGGTTGTGCATTAACGGCATGGTACATGTCTATCGCGCTTTACTGGAGAACCTGCGCTTCCAGACGTTCTATGAACTTCATGAAGCTGTTAAGCGGTTGTCTACAACAGCACCATCCTTGTTGGAAGGAATCAGGCCCGCCAGGAATGAAGATACACATGAGACTCGAGAAAACAGACGTTTCATCAACAAACAACACAACACTCAACCCTCTGTAAGCGTGGTGAATGTAGGAGGAACGAGAAAAACTCCAGTTGCAGAACAACAACCCAAACGTGCGGCACCAGCACAGCAGACATCTCAACCTCGAAAATCTGTGACTAAGACTCTTGTTCATCAACAAGAGACAGAAGAGTCTCTCCAAACTTGAGGTTCGTCAATCAACCAACAGTGACTGGAACGAATTCCAATGAGAGGAGGATGCAGGAGAAATTAAATTAGGCACTAAAGGAGTGCATATAGATCCTCTTCCGGTCAGGAGTTGCATGATTCCTGGGGACTCCATCCACAAAACTGTACAGACCATGATGGAGCATTGATGCAAGCAATGATAGGCGAGTTTCCGCACACGGAGAATCAAGGAGTAGCTGCTTTACCAAAAATAAAGAAGGGAGAGTAAACTCACATATGTGATTTATCAAAGCCTGTCAATGTTCACAGTTGTGGACAACCAAGGTTCGTGCTCGTAGATGCAGAACCTTCCTTTCAAGATCCATGGCCGTAGCTGATCGCTGTCGTATGCGTCAAAAATAAATTACACTTTCTTACTACTCAAAATATAAATATAGCAAGGGCAAGAAAGGATCTTTCCCACAGAGAGGACTAAGGTTGTCAAATTGTTTCGGTTTCCTACAAATACCAACGGGGGATTTTCTGATTTTTATGTACTAAAATAAAATAAAAGCAAACAAAGAAATAAACAAGCAAATCAAATATGTTAAGATATTGGTTAAGGACTCATCTTCATTCACAAACATGCTTTTTAACAATAACTAGAATTGATATTTAATCTCTCTTTTATCAAAGTCCCTAAGATACCTTGATTGCAAGTATATTCCGCAAATCTCCTATTTTCATCAACAAACACATTAAAATATGCGAGTATGAATTCTACCTTAGAGAACAACCTAACGTGTAAAAGCACTAATCAAGTATAATTCCCTAGATGCATTAAGTTCTATGAAATCAGGCCAATCAAAGCAATCGAACGTGTAAAAGCTCTAATCCGATTTAACAAAGGTTATGACTCACTTTTGACTACTAGGATGTATCACTACAAGCAATAATCACAATTATGCTACTTGTAATCAGGAATTTATCACTTTTGCATATAATAAATCCTAATCCAGCAATAAAGATGAAAACACACTCAATTGATTCGAGACTCAACCAAACAAGTATTCAAATCATGTAACAATATTAATAGTGAATCATAAACGATAATATGGAGACAAAACTAATTCATTGCATAAAAACCCTTATTTGGAAATCCAACTTATTCCTTAAACCAATGATAAAATTAAGTACTCATGTTAAAGGAGTTCATCAAACAAGGAATAGAAAATCCATCATCTTGTTTCTAAACCCTAGAACAAAAGTAGAGAAAAATATATATTCTATAGATCTCCTGAGAAAGAGATAACTCTCCTCTTTTATATGTTTCTCCCAAAAAGAAATAACTCTTCCCATTTAGGTCAAGTCTTCATTCTAGCCCAAAGTGTATGTCTCAGGGTCCATCCAAGCCCACGTGCCAAAATATCTTTTCTGGATTTTCTGGGTCCAAAAGTGTATTGCCAGATTGATGACGTCATCACCAGAATCCAGACACCGGCGCCAGAATACGGATATCGGAAAACTACTCTGGCCACCTGAGATGTCTGAAACTGTCACCGGGCAAATATTTAGTTCCAGCAACTCATCCCTCCTTCTCTATAGTTTATACACACACAATTTAGATCCATACATCCTAAGTGAACCATCTCTTGGATTCTTGCGAAAACGCGCCCAAAAGTGCAACTCGTGGCTCATACTTTCTGCGGCCAACTCTTGCATCCAACTCGTACCCTGTTCATGATTGACTGAAGCTTTAAAATCCCCACTCTCGATTCCAAAATACGGCAATCAGAACTAGTACCACCGGCTCACCATTCTCGCTCACTTTTCGCATTGTTGTTGCAGTTTTGTTCAGGAACTCTGTTACCTCCCTGCAATTCCTAACATTCATCTAGTCGCTCCAGTTCATTCACAACATACCACACATTCCATGTCTTGTTAGATCAAGCCACTTCTGCCTATTCACAGCACAACTAGGGTCATTACCCCTCTTCCAGTTGATCCTGCAGCTGCAACCAAACTGCACCATCTGCAGCTTTATCAACCAACACAACCAGCTCAATTCATTGCACCTGTAGTAACTCTGCAGCTCCAACTGCAATTCCAGACCTTGAATTTCTCCTTCTCGCTGCGACACCGACACACACAATCATCTCCAGCCCCCATATCTCAGTAGAAAGCACTGCCAATATCGAACTCATTTCAGTCCCTTCTTTCGCACCACCAACAACATCACCAGTACCATTTCAATTCAAGCAGCAGCATCTCAATTCCTTCCCTGCTGTAACTATGACCACTGTGCCACCAAAGACATTTCCTGAGTTGCACCGCAACACAAACACCAACTTCCCACAAGCCATTGTTACCACCAGTTCCATATCCACTTGCAAAACCCCCCTTCTTGGTTGCTTCAAAATTATCCAACTTTGCTTAAATCCTAGCTGTAACCTCCTCTCTTCCTTGTACTTCACTGTAACCAACATGGCACCAATTCCAACTACAATTCCATCTTCATCTAAAACAGCAACTTCACTTCCCTTGTTCTGCAATCAACAAGAACAACTCCTGCAATACCAATCACCTGCATCTCATCATCAATTTTCCATAAACAACCATGGCCATGTAATCTCTCATCCATTCTTAGTAACAATGTTCTCTTCTTTCCACAGTTATTATTCTACCTGTAATGAAATCGATCTCAGCAGAACCCCAACTTCAATTTCGGTTCAAACCCGAATTTTACATCTCAATCTCCAATTGCTTCAATCGATTTACCAACAGAAACCCATCTCTGATTCCTTCTTCATCTCCTCAGATCTCATCAAAACAGCAAACCAAACCTTTCTGAACTCCTCCAGTTCTCGAATTCATCTGTAACTCTGCCAACACACAAATCATCTCTAAACCCTTCAATATTCTTCTCAAATGAAACCCTAACTCTGAATCAATCGAGCACATCTCAGGAATTGGAATTCAGAACCCTAAAAGATTCAATTAACAACACATTTGTTCAAACCTTACCAACTCCATGAGTATCAAAGCACTCAGAACTACCAGAGCATTCAATTTCACTGCTCAGTTTCTGATTCAATTCCACTCTGAATTTCATCTCCCCGTCTCAATAACCATCCAGCCGCATTTCTCTCTTCTCAATTTCAGGTGAACTCAAAATATAAAGAGAAAAACATTTCTCTTGATGTTAGGGATAGATAATGAGTGTAATTACTATAAGCACCCAGCAAATCAATATGGGCCATCCATTACTCTTCCTGTACTGTCAGTTCCAGAGAACTGACTGCCTGTTCTCTTTCTTGCTCAACTGTCAGTTATGGGAAACTGATAGTTCATTCTTCACCACTTTCCTTGCACGACCTTAGCTGGCTCCAAATATAACTCGTCCGTAAATTGACCTTTTTATGCTTTTCGCTCCAATTGAATGATTTTTCCTTCTTTCGCTCCTAATGACTCCAAAGCATCTAATTAGCTCAAAAGCAAACATAAGATACATATTTTACAAGAAAACTCGCAAATAAAGCATAAAAAATAGATAATAACTAAGGTGTTTACAACACCTATCAAATTCCCCCACACTTAGACTTTGCTAGTCCTCGAGCAAATCAAACAAAATAATTCTAAAACATACATACAACTCCGTGTCGTCGAGTATACGGTTACTCTTAGCATGAATAACAGGCCTTTGAACCCCTAGGTGTCCCTAGTGGACGAGTTATAGTCTCGTGAAGGTTTACAAGAGGTCTACCTACAAAACCTATATTTCCAACTCCAGCTACCTGTGACAAATCTTTGAACGAATCCAAAATGGCTATTGGAGGAGGTACCCTGATGCGAATCCAAATTAATATATATGTAAATTAAGATCTACTCAGAAAGTTGAAAAAAACACAATACTCGGAATCTGACTAACCACAATCACACATGAATAGATTAACAAGATGGATACATAAATAGATGTTTGCGAATGTTGACTAAGTGAACGGTGTTTCCCATATCTTTCTGAAGTTCACCGCCAAGATGAACCTATGAATCCTATTGGATTGAGCCACTGGTCTGAATTCTAATATCAACACACTGGCATATACAAGGGAACCAGCAGTCAATAATCTTAAATCTAGATCAATTCACTGGAATATACAAGGGAACCAGTGATCGATTTTATTCAACACAATAATAATTTTTTTTTTCTTTTTTTTTCTTTTTCCAATTTTTTTTCTTTTTTTTTTATTAATCGATAACATGATTGGATCTTTTGGATCCAAGCGCATGCTTCTTGTCAGCAGATTACATGGTAATTCCCGTGGATCCTGCATTCCACGCTTGTTTAGGCGACATAGACAGGGAGAACACACACATATTGTTTTATCCAAGTGTCAAATTTATTCCGTTTGGTCAATTGATCGGTATTTTTTTTTTTTTTTTGTAGTAACTCAACCACACTATTTCATCCTAGCAGGAATAACAATTGGATGTTAGTGACCCACCAAATCACATAGATATAACATAAAGTTTGCAAAAATAAAAACAGAAAGTGATATGGTGATATTCCGAGATATGGTAACAACTTTCATATTATTTCTAACACTTGAATAATTTTGTCCCTTGTAGTTAATGGGTTCCTCAACTCCCGCAGCCAAGATGGTTCCATCCATTTAGATTGATAGTGTCATCCTAAAGGCACATATTTCTATGTTTCGGAGTGTATACAACATTTTTTTTATCATAAAAGGGAAAAACTAACAAGGATAAAAAAATTATATGCGAAAACACTCCCCCACACTTAAACTTTACATTGTCCTCAATGTAAATTAAGTCATCCAAAGTAAAATTTAAGATGGTAAATTCATAACATGATATACAAAATAAGAAGATACTATGCGTAACAAAAAAAAAGAATACTCCAACTCAAAGCTACTTCTGAACAATAGAGGATAGATAACCACTAAACAAGCTATTTAGTTGGCATCTCATCCCAACTCAGCCAATATATGCCTCATCGTCAAGAAAAAATTCCATCTACTTAGAAAGGCTAGTGTTTATTCTAAATTGTTCAAAAATCTCTAAAAGTTGGAGTTTTGATATGAAAATATCCAAAATAAGAAAATAAAGATAAAAAACTTGAGAAATAAAAAGATAGAGATAGATACACAAAACCAGTGGGTTTCCTCCCATTTAGCGCTTGGTTTAAAGTCATCAGCCCGACTTGCAAGATCGATTCCCCATACACCAATAACCTGAAAAGTTGGGGATCCTTCCATAGAACCTGTCTTGCAAACACTAGCTTCGCACAAATATTAGTAATATAAAACAAAAACGAAGCTATTAACCGATAAAAGTTTCCCCCACACTTATTCTTCTCCACACTTGGAAGTGGATTTAAAATATAGAATTCGGGAACTTTCATGGTTTCTTGTTCACAAACCTGCATAGCATGAGAATCAAATGTTTCCAATGGCGGATATCGAGAAACAAAGTCATTCAACAATGTTTTCGAAGCACATACATTCAAACCAATAAGAGATAAAGGAGAAGAAACAATATGCAAAGGGTTAGACAAACCTTGCACAATCTCTTGTATTACAGAATCCTCTTCATTCTTGAAAACCTCAAGTGAGTTATTCACCTCTTTTATATCATGGTCCTCTATCAAACCTTGCAACCATTCTTCGTCCGTTTCTGCCTTAACCAAAGTCTCGACATAAATATCATCATTACAATCATTTGCAATCTCAATTGGGTCTTCCATCATATTGGTCATATCGGTTTCATTCTCAACACACTCTTCTTTGTTGTAAGGCACATATGCTACTGCGGATTCAAGTCTCTCCATAAGGAACTTCTTAAGAACACGCACTGCATCATCCTCAAGCTCTACCTTTTGAATAGGTTCTTGATCATTATTAAGATCAATGCTTGAGTAAGCTGCACTAGTGTCATCATATTCCTTTTCATCTTCACCTTGATCGCAAAAAGACTCCATCGTACACTCCTCGGGGATGTCACCATAAATTGGTTCAAGCGTTGTACTTTCATACTCATCGTCACTATCATAGTTGACATAAGATTTTCTACCACTTCCCAAAGATTGGTCTTTTGCAGAATTTTACATGTCCTCTTTGTATTCTTCAATTCCTTGTCTTAAAATGGAAACACCTTTTTGAAGCTCTTGGAGTGATCCATCCAAATTTTGAAAATAGTGTTCCATTTGTTGGTAAAGCTCGTTCGACAAGGAAAAAGTAGAATCACTTACTTCAGTATTGCTAGGTCAATTATCTTCCCTTTGAATGGGTGAATGATCATAACTACGATCAGAAATTGGGCCAAACATACTATTAGCATATTCGGTCGACGAAATTGGTTCCATGCTTGGTTGTCTCCAAACTGACTCCATGCCCACCATAAATTTTTGCATCTCATCTACCAAACTCGAAGAAATATGAATAGGAGTACAACTAGTCTTCCCTCCTTGTGGTTTCTCACTTACATACCTACCGTAAGAAGGTTGGTATGTATGAGAATAACTCAAAGGATACGTGGAATATTGACCATAACCAAAGGATTGGTTTTGATTGTATTCCCATAAGGGTGATAGTTGTCATAATGTTGTTGAGGTTGATAACCGTACCCATTGTTCCAATATGCTCCGTCCATAGAAATTGGTACCTGAAACAAAAGTTCTCAAAACAAGGTTAAAAACCAGAAAATAAAGATTAAAAAAAAAAGACTAAAAACAAAAATAAGAAACAAAAACAAATGACAACCGCTGCCTCCCCGGAAACGGCGCCAAAATTTGATTGCTGTCGTATGCGTCAAAAATAAATTACACTTTCTTACTACTCAAAATATAAATATAGCAATGGCGAGAAAGGATCGTTCCCACAGAGAGGACTAAGGTTGTCAAAATTGTTTCGGTTTCCTATAAATACCAATGGGGGGTTTTCTGATTTTTATGTACTAACATAAAATAAAATAAAATCAAACAAAGAAATAAACAAGCAAATCAAATATGTAAAGATATTGGTTAAGGACTCATCTTCATTCACAAACATGCTTTTTAACAATAACTAGAGTTGATATTTAATCTCTCTTTTATCAAAGGACCTAAGATACCTTGATCGCAAGTATATCCCGCAAATCTCCTATTTTCATCAACAAACACATTAAAAATGCGAGTATAAATTCTACCTTAGAGAACAACCTAATGTGTAAAATCACTAATCAAGTTTAATTCCCTAGATGCATTAAGTTCTATGAAATCAGGCCAATCAAAGCAATCGAACGTGTAAAAGAACTAATCCGATTTAACAAAGGTTATGACTCACTTGTGACTACTAGGATGTATCACTACAACCACAATTATACTACTTGTAATCAGGAATCTATCACTTTTGCGTATAATAAATCCTAATCTAGCAATAAATATGAAAACACACTCAACTGATTCTAGACTCAACCAAACAAGTATTCAAATCATGTAACAATATTAATAGTGAATCATAAACGATAATATGGAGACAAAACTAATTCATTGCATAAAAACTCATATTTGTAAATCCAACTTATTCCTTAAACCAATGATAAAATTAAGTACTCATGTTAAAGGAGTTCATCACAAGAAGGAATAGAAAAGCCATCATCATGTTTCTAAACCCTAAAACAAAAGTAAAGAAAAAGATATATTCTATAGATCTCCTGAGAAAGAGATAACTCTCCTCTTTTATATGTTTCTCCAAAAAAGATATAACTCTTCCCATTTAGGTCAAGTCTTCATTCTAGCCCAAAGTGTATGTTTCGGGGGTCCATCCAAGCCCACGTTCCAAAACATCTTTTCTGGATTTTATGGGTCCAAAAGTGTATTGCCAGATTGATGACGTCATAAACAGAATCCGGTAACCGGTGCCAGAATCCGGTCATCGGAAAACTACTCTGGCCACCGGAGATGTCTGAAACTGTCACCAGGCAAATATGTAGTTCCAGCAACTCATCCCTCCTTCTCTATAGTTCATACACACACAATTTAGAGACATACATCCTAAGTGAACCATCTCTTGGATTCTTGTGAAAACGCGCCCAAAAGCGCAACTCGTGGCTCATACTTCCTGCGGCCAACTCTTGCATCCAACTGGTACCCTATTCATGATTGACTGAAGCTTTAAAATCCCCACTCTCGATTCCATAATCCGAAAATTGGAACTAGTACCACCGGCTCACCATTCTCGCTCACTTTTCGCATTGTTGCTGCAGTTTTGTTCAGGCACTCTGTTACCTCCCTGCAATTCCTAACATTCATCTAGTCGCTCCAGTTAATTCATGGCACACCACACATTCTATGTCTTGTTAGCTGAAGCCACTTCTGCCTATTCACAGCACAACTAGGGCCATTACCCCTCTTCCAGTTGATCCTGCAGCTGCAACCAAACTGCACCATTTGTAGCTTTATCAACCAACACAACCGCTCAAGTCATTGCACCTGTAGTAACTCTGCAGCTCCAACTGCAATTCCAGTCCTTGAATTTCTCCTTCTCGCTGCGACACCGACACACACAATCAGCTCCAGCCCCCATATCTCAGCAGAAAGCACTGCCAATATCGAACTCATTTCAGTCCATTGTTTCACACCACCAACAACATCACCAGCACCATTTCAGTTCAAGCAGTAGTATCTCAATTCCTTCCCTGCTGTAACTATGACCATTGTGCCACCAAAGACATTTCCTGAGTTGCACTGCAACACAAAAACCAACTTCCCACAAGCCATTGTTACCACAAGTTTCATATCCACTTGCAAAACCCCTCTTCTTGGTTGCTTCAAAATTCATCCAACTTTGCTTAAATCCTAGATGTAACCTCTTCTCTTCCTTGTACTTCACTATAACCAACAAGAACAGCTCCTGCAATACCAATCACCTGCATCTCAGCATCAATTTACCATAAACAACCATGTCCCTGTAATCTCTCATCCATTCTTAGTAATAATCTTCTTTTCTTTCCACAGTTCTTCTTCTCCCTATAATGAAATCGATCTCAGCAGAACCCCAACTTCAATTTCAGTTCAAACCCGAATTCTACATCTCAATCTCCAATTGCTTCAATCGATTTACCAATAGAAACCCATCTCTGATTCCTTCTTCATCTCCTCAGATCTCATGAAAACAGCAAACCAAACCTTTCTGAACTCCTCCAGTTCTCGAATTCATCTGTAACTCTGCCAACACACAAATCAAATCCAAACCCTTCAATATTCTTCTCAAATGAAACCCTAACTCTGAATCAATCGAGCACATCTCAGGAATTGGAATTCAGAACCCTAAAAGATTCAATTAACAACACAGTTGTTCAAACCTTACCAACTCCATGAATATCAAAACACTCAGAACTACCAAAGCATTCAATTTCACTGCTCAGTTTCTGATTCAATTCCACTCTGAATTTCATCTCCCTGTCTCAACAACCAGCCAGCCGCATTTCTCTCTTCTCAATTTCAGGTGAACTCAAAATATAAAGATAAAAACATTTCTCTTGATGTTAGGGCTAGGTAATGAGTGCAATTATTATAAGCACCCAACAGATCAATATGGGCCATCCAGTACTCTTCCTGTACTGTCAGTTCCAAAGAACTGACTGCCTGTTCTCTTTCTTGCTCAACTGTCAGTTATGGGAAACTGATAGTTCATTCTTCACCGCTTTCCTTGCACGACCTTAGCTGGATCCATATATAACTCGCCCGTAAATTGACCTTTTTATGCTTTTCGCTCCAATTAAATGATTTTTCCTTCTTTCGCTCCTAATGACTCCAAAGCACCTACATAGCTCAAAAGCAAACATAAGATACATATTTTACAAGAAAACTCGCAAAGAAAGCATAAACAATAGATAATAACTAAGGTGTTTACAACACCTATCAGTAGCCCCACTCGTCACTGCCAAGGTTTGTGCCTGTAGTTATATCTCGTCCCTGTAAAGGATCGTGATCGTAGCCATCTAAGCTCCAGCCAACTTGTTTTGTACATATTCATCAACATAGATGCAAGATGGTGATACCCTCATGGTCAACCGATCGACCATACAGGATAGAACCACGTAAACTAGGGACTGAGGCTCAGCATGAAATTCCTTCGCCGTCAGTCAAGGACTTCTTCAACACAAGAGAGACGGTCAATCAAGGAGCATGTAATTTGCAAGGGAAAATAAAACTGAAGGTTGGTCGAATCCTTAACCATTATTGTTATCTCCCCTATTTTGAATCACCATTTCCAGCATTGCATGCATTGAGATGTTACAGTAGAAACGATATTCTTTCCCATGAGGAGAAAACACGACTTTCCGGCCAGCACTATTTGTGTGTCATCTTCCCATCTGCCATATCATATCGCCTCAGAAGAATGAGAAGAACTCATTTTTCGAAATCAAGGGTTAAGGGCGCCCTCACTGGAGTTCTCTCCTGAAGCCGCTTCAACGCTCTCTCCGTAAGCTGCTTCAACGCACGCTCTCTACTGAAGCCGCTTCAATGCTCTCTCCAGAAGAAGTTGCTTCAACGCACGCTCTCTCCTGAATCTGGTCCAACGCTCTCTCTAGAAGAAGTCGCTTCAACGCACGCTCTCTCCTAAGGCCGCTTCAATGCTCTCTCCAGAAGAAGACACTTCAACGCGCTTTCTTGAAGCCGCTTCAACATTCTCTCCAGAAGAAGCCGCTTCAACGCTCTCTCCTGAAGCCGATTCAATGCTCTCTCCAGAAGAAGCCGCTTCAACGCTCTCTCCAGAAGCCGCTTCAACGCTCTCTCTTGAATCCGCTTCAACGCTCTCTCCATAAGAAGCTGCTTCAACGCTCTCTCTCCCGAAGCCGCTCCAACGCTAGCTCACGCTCTCTCTAGGAGCTGCTTCAACGCTTTCTCTAGGATCCGCTTTAACGTCCGCTCCAGGAGCCGCTTGAACGCCTCAGCGAGCCACACTGACCAACCGCATCAGGTCTGCCACATCATCTACTCAGAACTCAGCACCTCCTACTCAAGGCCTGCACAAAGCTGCGCATCAACAACCACATCCCTGAGAAAAGACAGATACGACGCCCCTCAGCTGCAGTATTGCTATTAAGGGACTTGCCTGATGATCAACAGTAAAACAAAACTACAGTTCCCGTGAATGTCCCGAGATTCTTCAACAAATATGAAAATTCGCATTGACTGCTGCATGAAGTACAATTGCATACGAAGAATCACGTGAATCATACTTGGGGGATTGAAGACTTGAAAAAATCCCCTCACCGTCAAAAATCTCTCCAGCTCATAGAAGGTATATCACCAGAGCGCCGCGAATTTTAATGAAGGATTTCTTTCCCTCCAAAAGTATGCCGCAGAGATATATTCACATATCCGGCCACGCCATCGGATATAACAGAAGTATAACTGGGGACTGCTCATCGCATCCCATTCCATACAACAGTTCAAGATTCAGAAGATGGTTCAAAGGATGTCGCTCCGAACGAAGTCCTTGAAGACTTGATAGCAGCACGTCGGCAGCGGAACGCCTCTTAGCTCGTCTACTTCACCCGATGGCTCCGGAAGATTTTGACCGTACAATCATCCGCAACATATCATCATCGCAATCAGAAGGGTGAGAATAAGCCTTCTAGGCACCAAATAAATTAAATTCAGGGACGGATCAACAACGCAGATACACTCTCCAAGATTATCTCCGACATGATCATTGCCAAACATATATTTCATCCATCCATCCTATGAGTGCAATGGAGTTCGGTAAATGTTGAAATCCACTGTATAGGTTAGATACTCATTCTTCTGGATACATAACCTTATTACACATTCTTGAGAAGATCGATGGTATTATTGGGTGGCTACATGCGCAAAATATAAAAGAGCACCTACCTTGAGTTCTCCTGGATCGCCTCTGCTGATTATAACTTTTGGAGATTTCTTTGTTACCTTTGACGCTCGCTCTACCGCCGCTAACAAAGAAAGCCATTCATGCCGAGCTAGATATCCAAGTCTCGTCAACTACTTAAGGATATTACACTCACAACTAAAATACGAAGACAAGATGAACTTACCTTGCCGCTGACGATTGGCATGCTTATGATCGAGCTGCTGACAGTGACGAAGAGGAGCCGGCCACTGCAAACGAAAACACGGAGCCAGACGAGAAACAAAGACAGAAGAGGTTCGATATCTCTTTTCATATGAACGGAGTTTCTAGAGTTTGAACAGAAGAATGATTCATTCTTTATCCATGAACGGGAATGGATGGATGGGAGCACCACACCCATACCATATAGCTGAGCTAGCACACGCTACTACTAAAGCCACTGACCACACGATCCCGCTGCTGAAGGTCGATTTGGATTTCACTGGTAATATCTACTTGCTTCGCCATTACAATTTTATTTTTCGTCTGTCACCATCTAGTGCTTACCCCGCAACAATGTCACTATTACGTGCTAAACAGGGGACTTAATGTTGGTGGTGGCTTTTAGCATAGGGCGAAAACTGTAAAAGTTTGTCTACCTGACGCGGCATCAGAAGTAGTAGACCTTGATATATCTATATTCCACAAGGAATTTGGAGAATATATCAGAATCTGATGAGTGCCTATGTCTCTCTTCCCATTATATTGAAACTCAAGATCATATATGAATTGTTCACTAGTATAGAGCCTAAAGACTATTAATCTCCTAGTTACATTACTCACTAATGCCAGAGCCTTCCTAGTATTTTCTTATGCTATGTTCACAGCCGAACTCTCAATATTAGCATGACATGACGATTAGTGTTCACTTGCAGCGGAGTAGCATGAGTCTCTCGAAGTGTCAGTATTGATACATGCATGAAAACACTCACATAGACTACACCACCCTCTGACAAAGAGATCAGCGTGTTCACACACCTTTTAATTAAAAGTTAGCGCGATCGAACGCGTTTAAATTCCTTAAGGGAAATCTAGACTGTCCATATCAGTCTTAAAAAACGATCACGGCCACACGACTTGGCCACGCAACTCAATAGGCCTATCCTACTCCTAGCGAAACTAGGCGATCATCATAATGACCACCGGTCGGACTCCATCTAGCACACTCCAACACATCGAACACTAACCCCAAACATGGGTGATCTCGCTGAAGACAGCTCAAACGAGCTAAGACCGGCCAAAACGGTCTCAGAAACATCACGACCGTCCAACTTAGATAACCTAGTTGGACGGCTTATATTTCCCTTCAAACGATCAAAGAAGTGCTTGTGTGTTCATTGGTGGCCCAACTTCTCCCTTGGTCGATCGACCTGCCCACGGCAAGTCCAGATAGTGTCAAAACCTTTGCACAAACTAGAGCGAACGCGCTATTCCAAAACCCTAATATGGGTTGCGACATGATACAACTATCGCAAATCAATCATGACCACCCATCTTCTTCAGCCGAATCGAGTGTCTTAGATCTAATTTTAGATGGTCCAGGAGATGTCAGCGTGATCACAAGCGGCCCGCCTTTGCGCATGGACGATCGGCTTGTTCAAATCAGCGCCCAGCGCTTTGATTCTATTAGCAAAAATAGGGTTGGACGCACGGTTTCTAAACCCTAAATTGTATCAACGACAATATGTAACTTCCGCAGATCATCTCGTCCATCCAACTTCACTAGCCTAGTTGGATGGTGTAGATTTGTTTTCAGAAAACCAACAGTGTAGCATTGTGATCACCGACCACCCCTCCTCCACAGCGAGCGATCGACCATGTGATATCTTACCCATAAGGTCCTCAAACGATCATCCAAAGGTGTCCGGTCGTGCTACTTTTTTAAGACACTCAATTCGTGACTGATTCAATCGAGCTCTAAAATAACGATGCTTCATGTACATCGATTATTTTGAGCTTCTTTCTTGATGCTTTGCGTGCGTCAAACACATACGATATTTTATGAATATTGGTTTCACAAATAACTTAGTTATTTAACCTAATAGCGCCACGTGCTATTCTTTGCGTCAAGTCTCATGACTTGACCCATTCACTCAAGACATCAATCATGTCACAAAATGGGGGATGCTCACTAGGGTATTGGTCTGGCGGGTTATAGCGTGCGACGTGCAACGCGCCCATCACGAGAAAGTGTCAGGAAAGAACGGACGGTTAACAATAATGAGAGTATTGGGTGAAAGTGTGACCAATCTTCCCTCATAACGGAAACACGATGATCACCACCTTCCGCACAACTCCACTTCTCCACTACTTAACTCCCTCCACTTCCTACGAGATCATAGGTGCGCTCAATGACTTGTATAAATAGGATTTCAACCTATTTCAACAAAATAAAGACAAGTGTTATCAACATAAATAGCCAGAAACCATTTTCTGATACAAGTCATAAAATGGCCACACATTCATAATTCAACATTCTGATCTAAAACACCTTCTTCGCTTCCCTCCCTAAGATCAACCCTTCTCCTGCACCTTGTGACCGAATTGAATCTGGAACAGACATTTCTTGGTTTAGGCCAGAGTCTTACAGATTGATCTCTCGAACTTAAAAGTACTCCCGTGCAGTGCATTTATTTAGGTTTTAAATTCATTTCTCATCAACACACCCAAATTTACCTAAAACAACAGAATCAGTTTTTACCCTCAAACACCTAGGTTTTCCGAAACCATTATTAGGTTAACGACTTGAAGACTTCATTTGGGATTCTTGAAGCCAAATCCAACTATTTTCTTTGTAGTTGCGTATTCTGATCTTACTTGTTCTATCGTATTGATTTTTATCTTCTCTAAGATTTACTCGAGATTTACCTCCGATAGGTAAGATATAAAAAGTAATCATAAAATTTTTTTGTCTCAGACTCTTGTGATTCCGCAATAACTTCTTATGTTAATCAGTTAGGTTATTGTGAGGTGATTAATATTTCTAGGACGGTCTTCGGGAGTTTAAGACCAAATTATTAGTTGGTTCCTGTTCACCTTGATCTTTATATTAAACTACGGAACAAACAGAATAAAGGATAGACATATCTGTGGGAGACAGATTTGTTTATAATTCTTCGACTTTGGGTCGTAACAACTCTTAGTTGTGAGAGAGATCAGCTAAGGGAATCAAGTGTGCAGAATTCGGCGTGGTTCTAGAGGCGTAAGGAATGCGACTGTACCTTAATCGGTGTGAGACTTGGTTATGGATCAACTAGATTTCAAGTTCGAAATTAAATTCTAGTAGGCTAGAGGCTGTAGCGGCTTAATACAGTATGGTGTTAAAATCTGGACTAGGTCTCGCGATTTTTCTGCATTTCGGTTTCCTCGTTAATAAAATTTTTGGTGCCTGTGTTATTTATTTTCCGCATTATATTTTTCTATATAATTGAAATATCACAGGTTGTGCTTAGTTCAATCAATTGATAAATCCAACCTTGATTGTTGGATAAAACTTGATTGACACTTAAACATTGGCATTTGGTACCGTCCAAGTTATTTCTCATATCAATCAGGCTCACAGATTTCTATCTGTTTGATTTGCTGATTGTATTGAGAAAGAGATGAAAAAAACTATTTGATATAATTCTTGATTGAGTCTCGCTTTTAAGTTGGTGCTCTTGGAATTAAATTGGAGTTTAGTCCATACAGATTTCCGAACGAATTGTTCGTTGTGGTTGTTATGCCCCTGCTTTTTCAAATGAGGTATAGTTACACTAGCTAACTAGAGAGGACGAAAGTTTAATTGTTCATAAAATAGTTGAGAAGATGATTATAAGTAAAGGTGTTGATGATTGATGATGTTGTGTTAATGATGCAACCTATCTAATCTAATCAAGGTAATGTTTTCCAGCTGATCCTAGTATGTTTGGAATGCTTGGGTAGCTTTTAGATGTAAAATATAGTTTGAAATCAATTAAGTTCTTATGTATGAAATCATATTTTTATGTAATGGTATTATGTTTACTGCTCATTATCTATGGACTTAATTAGGTACTTTAGAGACATAATTAGACTTAGATCTATAATATGAAGTTGTAGTACGCCGGATGAGGGCTCCGAACATATAAATTTTGTTCCGTTTGGAGGAGTAACGAGTGAGATATAGATGCTGGAAATCTAGACGACGCAGCAAAACCCAGGTGTACTCCATCACAAGTATAAATAAGTTTGAGTAATATTAGATAACTTAGAGTGAGATTTGGAAAATAATCAGTACGCAAAAGTTGTAGAAGATAGGTTGTAATCTAGTGAGCCTTAGTTTATTTAGTTTGGATTTATAGGTTGTAATCTAGAGACCTTAGAAGTTGACCCCGTGAGTTGTGTTCAGGAAAAAGAGTCAGAATAATTTCTGAGTTTTTGGCGAAGAAGATGACTGAGTCAGACAGCTGACTCAGGTGACCGTTTGACTCGGAATGAGTTAGACCAACGCGGGTCGTGGACCGGGTAAACGGGTCGGGTCGTGGGTTGACCTGATGGGCCAGTAAATGGGTTAGTGGGTCGTTTCAGTGAGCCGGGCCGGGATAGGCCCAACGGGCTTGGGCTTTATACCAAAAATCTTATTTTGAGTTTTTGGATCACTTATGGTCCGAATTAGCTTTGTTCCTTCTGCAAAGTTGTAGGGTTTATCTCCGATATGTAAGATATAAAAAGTAATCACAACAGTTCTTCGTCTCAGACTCTTGTGATTCCGCGATAACTTCTTATGTTAATCAGTTAGGTTATTGTGAGGTGACTAATATTTCTAGGATGCTCTTCAGGAGTATAAGACCAAATTATTAGTTGGCTCCCGTTCACCTTGATATTTGTATTAAAATACGGAAAAAACAGAATAAAAGATAGACATATCTGTGGGAGACAGATTTGTTTATAAGTCTTCGACTATGAGTCGTAGAAACTCTAAGTTGTGGGTGAGATCAGCTAAGGGAATCAAGTGCGCAGAATCCGGCGTGGTTCTAGAAGCGTAAGGAACGCGAATGTACCTTAATCGGTGTGAGACTTGTTTAGGGCTCAACTACATTCCAGTCCGAAGTTAGCTTGTAGTAGGCTAGAGTCTGTAGCGGCTTAATACAATGTGGTGTTAAAATCTGGACTAGGTCCTAGGGTTTTTCTGGATTTGTGTTATCCTCGTTAACAAAATTTCTGGTGTCTGTGTTATTTTTTTGCGTTATATTTGTTTATATAATTAAAATATCATAGGTTCTGTATAGTTCAATCAACTGATAAATCCAACTTTTTTTGTGGGATAGAACTTGATTGACACTTGGGAATTGGTCTTTGGTACCGTCCAAGTTATTTCTTATATCAATCAGGCTCGTAAATATTTATCTGTTTGATTTGCTGATTGCATTGAAAAAGAGATAAAAAAAAAAAACTCTTTGATATAATTCTTGATTGAGTCTCGCTTTTAAGTTGGTGCTCTCAGAATTAAATTGGAGTTTAGTCCATACATATTGCCGAACGAATTGTTGGGTATGGTTTATATACTCCCCGCTTTTACAATTGGTATCAGAGCAGGCAAACGCAATAAACCTGATAAGTTTGTGCTTATTTGATCCTAAAAGTTGTCATAACGGGAAATCACTTTGGGAAAATTGTTCTGTGCATCTGTGACGCACACCAGAAATACTTAAAGGTTGTTCAAAGTTTATTTTTTACAAGACCTCTGGTTTCTCAAGATAATCTCAAGTCAATCAAGACAAATATCTTAGCTGATGGAAAACAATATAAAGGAAAAGGAAAAGGCTCCTCCATAAAAATCTTTGCAGGAAATGTGTGAACAAAATCTCAAGGATATGAAACCTCACTAGATTGTTACTCACTCTATTTAAGGAATACTATCATGATGGATCTATCGACAAAGATCTATTTATAGCTTTTGAAGATAATTTTACATTGTTCGAACGACTTTACTAGATTAAGGAAAAAGGTTGTCCTAGTGTCAGTTCCGATCATATCAAGTCATGTCTTCATGATATGAAATCTGGTCATGTCAACGACTGATGTAAAATCGATAAAAAGATCCCTACTGAGGTTTTTGAAAGTTCCAAATATCGGAAAATTCTACCCCCTTAATCATAATAAAGAGGAGTCAAAAAGATCAATTAACCCTAAGTATCATCATTACTATGATTATACTACTGGTACATATCACAAATATCAACCTGAGACGGTTCATGAGCAGTCTCCCTCCCATCTAGCCTCTTGGTAACGAGATTTGGCTCCACTCATTTGTATATATATTGAGATAGGGCAAGTAACAGTTTGATTAGCTTTGTGATTTTGTATTTTTTTGGTTTAGTTTTTTTCTTTTTTAAAAAAAAAAAAAGAGATAAGAAAACTAGTTTTAGTTTATAAGAAAAGATCCTTGACAGAAAGTTTCTGGCATTTGAATGGATTCAATATATTGAGGAAACTCTTATTATTGTTTTACACTTTCTGTGTTAGAATATTTCTGCCAACCTGAGGTTAACTAATGCTATGTAGTTTTCTACTATCTTATTTACCACACTATGATATGATGAAATTATAAATTATTATTATGCTATGAATGTTCTTGAACTATTCATTGAGCTAAGAATAAAAGTGATTGTCTTATCAAACTGTTTTAAAATTTTCTCAGTGTGCGAACCTCGTGGCTCGAGATTTCTTCTTGGTTTGTCATGAACCATTTAGGAATCATGTTTCTTCATGGGACACGATACCAGCACGGGTTCAAGCCCGCTTAAGGGGATATGAAGGTTACAGTCGCGTACCTTTATTCTTTCTCACCTCGTCCACGTACGTGAAATGGAGGCTTTTCTAGGGTTCGCGTACCAGCTCCATTAAAGACCAAAATTGGAGATCTAAGAAGTGCAATATTTGTCATCATCTACAAAGGAGCTCATCAAGTAAGACTCTCTTCTCATTACTCTTCTCAATTTCTAGTTTTCACGAGGAAATTCAATAGTGTTGGTGAAAATTTAAAAAGTTTTCTAAAAACCTTGCTTCATATACTTTTATGAGTATGATCATACCAAAAGACCAAGACTCTATTAGAATTGTATTTTTTTAATGATTCTAGTAGTAAGATGTTTGTAAAGATTTCTTCTAGTGGATTCATACTAGAAAAGAAATTGGTAAAGGAAAGTGGTCATAAAGAAGATTTGGTGTGTTTTGAGAAGTATAATCTTGGTAACATGTTCAACGGTTTTGGTGAAGGATTTGACACTCTCACAAGAATCTTTTATGCTAACATCCATGATGTTAATCTTGATAATTTGGTATTCAAGACTATGATAAATAGGAAAAAGATTCTAGTTGATAGAGAATTGATTTCAAAGATTACCAAAATTCCCTTGGGTAATTTTTGTCTTCCTAGACCAAAACGAGAAAGACCATCTTATGAAGCCATTTATTTTGGTCTTTTTCGCAAGAAATTTAATTGGATAGAAGGGAAATTTCCCACCGAAGATCTTAGTATTGCTTTAAGGATCTTCGAAAAACTTGGCATTTATAATCTTTGTCCCTCCATGATTGATAATTCTCGGTGGAGTCGTGAATTTGCAGAGTTGGTCTATTTCCTTGAGATGGGTACTCAAGGTCTTGATTTTTTTTTTTTGAAGCATGAAATTGTATTAAAGTTATGGAGAAATAACATGAGGGTACATTGTACCCACAGGGTCTGCCATTACAATAGGACCAACACATGATGGTGTTTTGTGGCCCCATATTGTTGTGGATAGATTTCCCGTTGTGCTGTCATCTGCTGCTTTGTTTGCTAAACCGTCCGCCGCTTGATTTCCTTCCCTGTAAATATGTTTTATGGTACAGTGCAGAATTTGGGCCAATCTAAGTTTGATTTCCGCTATCATATTGTTTAAATACCAAGGTGGTTCGGCTGTCGAGGTTAAAAACCTTAGAATATTTTGCGAGTCCGTTTCGAATTGCACCTTTGGCCATTCTCGATCTGTAGTTTTTCTTGACGCTATGAGCATGGCCCAAGTTTCGGCAGTAAGCATTGTTATTATCCCTAATGGCTGTGCAATTGCTAAGATTGTGATAGCATTTTTTTTCGGCAAATAATTTCCTCTCCTGCCAGTCCCGGATGTCCTCCAACTGCTCCATGATGGAATTTGTGGATTTATCATTCTTCAAATGGTCTCGATGACGACATCCAACAAGAAGTGAGGCTTTCCATGCTTAATTGGGCAAAAATGTAGTGCACATTCCATTGCTCCCATTGGAAACTCTATTGGAACTCCCAAACTAGTTCGTAACAGTACTATTAAATACATGAAGATGAATTTCTACAAAAGATAAAGATGTGATTCTCTCGACGGTTCTTGTGATCGTACCACCTTGGGTCTTCTTCAACAAATTCATAAGGGTATTTGTAAGGTCAATTCCAAGGTAAAATGTGTGCAAGAACAATTATGTGTGATTGCTACAAAATTTATTTTTTCGAAATCAAGGAAGAAATTGATAAAGTTCAACCCTCTTGGATGGATTCCGATGATGATTAGCTTCTTTATCTCTTGTCATCATTTTTTCCAGAAAACTTCGTATGAGAATTTATTCTTTTGTTTAAGAAGGAGAAGTAGGGTTTGGAATAACATTTATTGTGATTACACATAGCTGTCTCAACGATTTTCATCTTGCAATGTTTTTAGATTCATTTACTTAAATTCTAAAATTATTTGGAAGATGATTTTTTGCAGTATTTAATCTTTTTGATTTTATATATTGCAATTTCTTATGAGATATATACGTGTTTACGTTCGTGAACTGTGATTATCTCATATATGCTCAAAAGTTAAGTCTATGATGTCTTTATGCAAATATTGAGAAAAGATAGAATGAACTTTTGAAAAAATTTCGCAGTTTGATCTTTCCCTGATCCACTCTTATGTGAAAGTACTTTATGGATCCGTAAGCTTTCTTATGTTGAGTGTTTCCGACAAAATTAATCAATAAGGTCTTCTTGTGGTTAAGTTATTCGAGGTTACTGGATACAAATCCAAATCCATGTGATTTGTTAACTTATGTGAAAGTACTGTATGGCTCTGTAAGTTTTCTTATGTTGAGTGTTTCCGATTAAATTAATCAATAGGGTCTTCTTGTGGTTTATTTAATCGAGTTTCCTGGATACAAATCCATGTGATTTATTAATTTCCAAAGAAAGTCTTCTTTTCTCCTAAAAGCAAGTGTTAGATCTCTTCTCGGTCGAACTCGCAAGCGTTGCTATCTCAAGTTTGTTTGTCAAGTTTAGTTGTCAAAACTATAATTCTTGATTTCTAGTCTACTTATAGCTATGTCTCGGATTAGGATAGAATATGTAGTTGAGCTTTAGAACTACTAAGGGGAGCTTGTGAAGCTTATCAACAAAAGGTATGTGGAGACTTGAACTCATCTATCACTCAGAAGTCTATTCTATTCTATCTCCTATTAAGAAAAAGTCGTATAGCTATATAGACTTTACATTATACACATTTGATATTTTGAGCTGAGTTTAACTCGCTTATATCTTTCTCGAAATATGTGTTGGAAATATTTTTGCTTTAACCACGTTCATCATTATTCTTCACGAAAGTAAAAATATGATCATGTGAAAATCACCTGGTAACATCTTACATGATTTGTGTGAGACAATAATTTGACTAAGGTCGGAATGTTTCTCATTGATCATTCGATCACTTGAAAATTGCTTATAAGCTAATATTTTGTGTGAGAAAGCTATTGTCATCTTCTAAGAATGTTTCAATGATTGAAATGGGAGTTAAGAGCTAAAACACATGTCTGGATACATTACGGTTTGTGTAATTAGTGTACGAACTATTTTGTCGGAATTCAGGACCGGAAGTTTGCATACCCGTTCGCAAACTGATTTAACTGTTAAAGTCCGGGAACCAAGTTTGCGTACCCGTTCGAAAACGGTTTACACTGAGTTCGGTTCGGAGCTAAAGTTTGCGTACCCGTTTGCAAACTGTCGGCTTGTGACCAATTTCCGGAACTTAAGTTCACGTACCCGTTTGCAAACTTAAGTGGTTCAAGTTTTTAAATCGGTTAAGTATGATTTCATACTCATGAACATATATATTTATAAATTAAGGAATGCAATCTTTGTAAACCGTGGCTAAAATGTTCATGAACTGATTCTTTTGAATCAATCCGATTTTGCTGCAATTGTGTCTTGTATACTTCTATGAGAATATAAAAAATTGAAAAACTCTATGAGTAACAAAATTAGATTCATTTGATTATCAATTGATCTAGAAGTGTTAATATGAACAAGGTTAAGAGAAAAGTGTTCATTGAGCCAACTCAATATACACGTTTTGGTACGGTTACCCATATCTAAATGAAGGTATATTTCATTTATGTTTAACAAGATAAAGACCATCTAATGGTGGAAAGATATTAGCTTGAATCTTGAATCAGGTTTCATATAATGGTGAATATTGATTGCTTTGTTCCAAAGTTATCAAACCCTGATTTGAAGACTATATAAGGAAGAACTCTAGCAACTGGGAAACCTAATCCGCACACCTCCTGTGTGACAGTAGTTGCGACTAGAGTCGATTCTCCTTTAACCTAGGTTTTTCCTAAAACCATTATAGGTTAACGGCTTAAATACTTCATTGGGATTCTGAAGTGAGACCCAACTATTTTCTCTGTAGTTGTGTGTTCTGATCTTACTTTCTTCTATCATATTTTTTTTTTAATAATTAAAATTTATTACTTAACCTTTTAAATTTAAAAATTACATAAGGCCAAGACATCTTCAAGGCATAAAAACCCAAAAACGAAAAAATGTGAGCCCAGCATGCTAAGACCAATAACACAAAAGTTGCCAAGAAATGCCAGGCAACTAAGCAGCTAAAGAAGGAATTACAAATTGTTTAAAATACAAAATATAAAGCATCCTCATTTTCAAGTTTACCTAAAAACTGGGGCTTCACTTCAAAGTAATGCAATTCACCTCTGCTAAGCAGTACTCCTCTCTTGGCCAGTTTATCAGCAGAAAAGTTAATCTCTCTATAGGAGTGTCTAAATGTTATTGCATGAATAGATATTCTAATATTAATCTATATGTTCTCTATTATCCAAGGTACCTTGTCATTTAAGAAGGCCATTATCACATCTTTGGAATCCAAACTGAAGCATACTTCCACCAGACCCTTTGTTACAGCCCACTCACCTTCAATAATTAAAGCCATCACTTCTGCCAAGTAATTTGTGGCAATCCCCAGACCACCTGAAGCTGCACCCATATAATCACCATAATGGTTTCTGGAAATAAAACCAATCCCTGTCATTCCTGGATTGCCTTTAGAAGCTCCATCACAACAAGTTAGTGTTTGGTTCTGAGTGGGAAATATAAAGAAACATTGTTTCACTCTGACATCATGTACTTTCATCCCAGAGATACCAAAATATAACATTATATGCAGATCAAACATAGTAGCCCACATCTTACCTCTCATTCTGATACTTCCTTCCTTTGCACATATATTAATTCTCATTTTCATTTTATCCACAGATGGAGTAGCATCTTCATAGATCACAGAATTTCTTGTAAACCACAATTTTACCATAACATTGAAGGAACATATAAACCACACTTCTTTAATGGCTGGACTTTTCCCTTTTGAAAAATTTAAAATCTCTTCAAAGCTTTGAGGACAAGAGCAACGGAAGATCCCACACAGCCAGTGCCATACGTTTTCACTAAATTCACAATGCCACAGAATATGCTTCATTGTGTCTTGATCCTTTCCCCACAAATAACAATTTAGACACTTATGAAAAGCCTTTTTTTCTTACTGATTCCTCAGTTTCACAAGCACCTCTCAATATCTTCCATAAATTTGTAAATGTGTAAGGGTGAATACAAGGTTGTCATACCTGGTGAGCCCAAGCTTTAACAAAATACTTCTTCCTGATCATTTGAGTAGCCTTTGACACAGTAAAGTTTTCTATTTTGTCCTTGGCCCAAATTTTTTTTATCTTTTCCACCCACTAAAACTGGTAAATCACTAGCATCAAAATACGGTAACATTTCTTCAGGGATACACCATTCACCATTATGAATTAAGTCTTTTACTTTCATTGTACCATTTTGCAAAACATATTCATCCTCAGATGTCTCTCAATCAGAGGATAGTCTTTTAACCATTTGTCTCTCCATACTGATATATTTTCCCCATCACCCACAATCCATCTGCTCCCTTCTTGTACCTCAGAAATAACCCATTTAAGCCCAGGCCAGATTGTAGACCGTTTGTGATATTTAATCCATTCACCATTCATGTATTTGTATTTGGATCTCATAAACAAAGTACATTCCACATCTTCATTCTCACTTAACAGTCACTAATTTCTTCACTGAAGGATCACCCGACCATAAGAAGTTTCTGATAATTCTTTCACACTCTTGAGCCACTTATAAACTGAGATATTGTAAATTGGCATGCTTCACAATACAAATTTCACCAAAGTTATTCTTTCATAAAAATATAACAATTCCCCTATCCATCCAGCTAATATTTTTTGCATCATTTCAACGATCCCCCATACTTGATGTGACTTGACTCTTCTTGGATTAAGAATGACCCCCAAGTACTTATCTGGGAAAGAAGATAGTTCCATCTGCATTTTCTCTGCAATATTCTTGAATATGATACTTCCCCACAAATAATTTTCTTTTAGACTTAGTCACTTCTTGACCTGATGAAATTTGATATTTCCATAATAGTATAATTAAGTTTTGAAAAGTTTTTTGTGGCCATTGCAGAAAATAAAAATGTCATCTGCAAACATCAAATGAGTCGGTTGGCATCCACCCCTATTCACCATTGGTTGAAGCTTACCCACTTGTACCAACTTTGAAATGTTTCTGCTTAATACTTCCTCTGCTAGAACAAACATGATTGGTGATAAAGGGTCACCTTGTCTCAGTACCCTCCCTACTCCAAAGAAACCACATGGTCCTCCATTTATAAGAACAGAAATTCTTGTAGACTCAAAGATTTTCTTAAGCCATTGAATACCAATTTCAAAAAAACCAAATCTTCTCAGTACCTCAAACAAAAACCCCCAACTCAATGAATCATATGCTTGTGTAATATCAATTTTGAGTCCTACATTTCCATCCCTCCTTTTGACATTTAGTTCATTTACCAACTCGGATGCCAAAAAAAAATTTCATGTATATTCCTTCCTTTAATAAATGCACCTTGTTGTATTAATACCATTCTACCAATCATAGTACTAAACCTGGTAGTGATAATTCTGGTGATGATTTTAAAATTGAAAGTGGGTAAACTAATAGGTCTGAAATGTTCAGCTTTCTTGGCCTCTTGAACTTTTGGCAAAAGAAATAAGAAGTTAGATTCGAATCCTTTAGGGATAAATCTGTTCCTACAACAATATTGTATGGCCTCCACTAGCTCAGACCCCACCACTGTCCATGCAAATCTATAGAAACTGATAGGGAATCCATCTGGCCCAGGAGCACTGTTTGCATCCATTCCAAAAACTGCATCCTTAATTTCATCTTGACTAGGAATAGCATCCAAAAACATGTTATCCTCATCAGTTAAATTTTTTTGTATAACCTCAAAAAGTTCTTCCACAAAATCAACTTGCTTCTCTTCAAACTTCTTCTGATAATGTGATACAAGACTATCAGCAATTTGGTCTTGAGTTGTTACTAGATTGCCATCTGCATTCTCCAATTCATTTATGTTATTCTATGCTTTTCTAATTCTTAAGTTTGAATGAAAGAAAGCAGTATTTGCTCCATCCTCCTTCACCCACTTAACTATTGATTACTTCTCATTAATTCATTATATTGTTGAGAAGCCAATTCATGCATCCCCTTGCAGTAACTAATTTATTTAAAAGATCAATGTTCTCAGGATCAGCATATGATTCCAATGAAGAAGCAAGAACAACCTCCTCTGTAGTTTTAACTTTAATTCTTAGATCACCAAACACCTCCCAATTCCATTTCTTAAGAATAAATTTTAACCTTTTCAATTTACTGATAAAACGGAATGCTGGATTTCCATCACAATCTTCCTCCCATGAATCTTGTATAACACTTAGAAAATTAGGATGAGTAGTCCAAACTGGTTGATATCTAAAAGGTTTGGTTTGTCACTTTGAGCAACACCTCCCAATAATGCTCCATGATCTTAAGTGCCTCTAACTCCCACTTTGTAACTCCATTTATCATATTTTTCCAGCCATTTTAAATTGTAAAAAGCTTTATCCAAGTCACACAGAATTCTCTTCTTTCCCACTCTGTTATTGTACCATGAAAATTTAATTCCAGTTCTAGGTACTTGAATTAAATTGCAAGATTCTAAGCAATCTCTGAAATCTTGCATTGCTACTCTAAGAGGAGGCCTTATACCTTTCTTTTCTTCACAAGTTAATACCATATTAAAATCACCTAACACCATCCAAGGTAGATTCCTTTCATTGATATTTAATAACTCCTCCCATAATATTCTTCTATCAATTGTAAGACAAGCAGCATGAATGCATGTGACTAATATATCTCCAACCTGAAGTGTGATTGCCTGTCTTGTTGAGGAAATTATTGAAGGAACAAATAAAGATGAATGCCAAAAGAGCCAAATATTACCCTTCACCGAATCACTTGAATTATGTATAATCATCTGGTTCATACCAGGGAGCTTCAACTGCTTTATAATACTATCAGAAGCCCTTACTTTAGGCACTGTTATCCATAAAAGAGAAGTACTAAATTGCTGCACTAAACTTCTAAGTTTGTCTTTGGCTTGAATTCTTCTCAAGCGTCTGACATTCTAGTAGAGTACTCTCATAGAGAATGTGTATCCTGAGAAGTATTAGAACTTCCCACACCAATATTATTTACTTTTTATATCTTACCGATCGTATTGAGTACTATCTTCTCTATGATTTGCTCGAGGTTTATCTCCGATAGGTACGATATAAAAAGTAATCACAAAGCTCTTCGTATAATTCTTTGTGATTCCACGATAACTTGTTCTACTACCATATAGTTAAGTTATTGTGAGGTGATTGATATTTCTAGGCTGTTCTTCGGGAATATACGACCGGATTATCAATTGGTTCATGTTCACCTTGATTTATTAAAAGACGGGACAAAACTTCGTAGGTATTTCTTTGGGTGACAGATTTATCTATTCAAATAGACTTTTCTGTGTGAGACATATTTATTTATCAAGTCTTCGACTTTGGGACGTAGAAACTCTTAGTTGTGGGTGAGATCAGCTAAGGGAATCAAGTGCGTAGACTCTTGATTGGATTTAGAGCCGTAAGGAACGCGATTGTACCTTAATCAGTGTGGGATTGGTTAGCGGCTCAACTACATTCCAGTCTGAAGTTAACTTGTAGTAAGCTAGAGTCTATGGCGGCTTAATACAGTGTGGTGTTCAAATCTGGACTAGGTCCCGAGATTTTTCTGCATTTGCGGTTTCCTTGTTAACAAAATTTCTGGTGTCTGTGTTATTTCTTTTCCGCATTATATTTTCTATATAATTGAAATATCACAGGTTGTGCATAGTTCAATCAATTGGTAAATCCAACCTTTGGTTGTTGATTGAAATTGATTGACACTTGAACATTGGTCTTTGGTACCTTTCAAGTTGTTTCTCATAATAATCAGTCTCGCGGATTTATATTTGTTTGATTTGCTGATTACATTGAGAAACAGAGATATGACTCTTGGATATATTTTCCTTGATTGAGTCTGACTGTCTAGTTGATTCTCTTGGATTTATATTGGAGTTAGTCCGTACAGATTGCCTAAACTAAATATTGGGTGTGGTTGTTAGACCCCCGCTTTTTCAATTGATATCAGAGCATGCAAACACGTTTAAGACCTCATAATTCTGTGTTTGTAGCAATTTGACTCTATGGACAGAAATGCTATCTCTATAAACATACCACCAGTCTTCGATGGCTCGAATTACTTACGGTGAAAAATTGTTATGCGTACCTTTCTCCAAGCACGTGATTTTCAATCATGGGTTCGTGTAGTTAATGGATATGATCTTCCGGTATTACAGAAGGCGATGTAACTGTTCTAAAGTATATTGGTGCATATGATCCTGCCGAGATTCTCGCTGCAAAGCATAATTCTGATGGAATAAATGCATGTCATTACCCTAGATCTTCACCACCATGTGACTACGTGCACTAACTTTAAAGATGCTTGGGATATCTTAGAAACAGTATTCGAAGGAAATTCCTAATCTGACGTGATTGTGGTGCCTAATTTGACGTGATTGATGTCTCACGAATTGTGGAGTCTGTATGAAAGACATGTATTAATTAGTCCGTTGTTGACTAATCAGATGAGTCTAGGTTTTGTTGAATCGAGCATGATGAATGCTCAGCGATTCATGGATCGAACATGTAGTTCTCTCAAATGATGTCAATATTGTAGATTCAGTGATGAATTACTGACCAGCATTTGAGCGAGAGCAAGTATTGCTCAATTTGGCGAATCACTGAATATTGAGAATTTGACGAGCAACTGAGCAAGTATTGCTCAATTCGACGAATTATTTATTTATTGATGACGTGACGTGACGTGACCCAATAAAATATTAATTAAAATATTGGTAGATTATCGAATATTATATAATTAATCCGCGTGTTGTTTTCTGGATCAACATAAATTTATTTAGTGTTTGAACTTGCTCAGAATGATGATTTGTGGAGCGTTTGTTCGAAAACCTAATTTTTGATCAATTTCTCATTAATTGACGAATTGTTGAAAATAGGTCATGAGCGAAGGAGGGACCGACCACATGGGGATACAGACGTCCATGTGATGCCAAATTGCTCAAGTGAACGTATACCAGGGTCCTGAGTTGACCGGTTGGTGAAGGAATGACGATTAAATGTCGGTTTCGTCATTTATTGAAATAATGCCGATTAAGCATTAGATGATAGAACCTAATTATGGAAAAGTGAGGGACCGAACAAGACGGCATGAAAACGTCCCTTGAGGGTGTGGGACCAGATGATGGTCGACTGAGAAAATCTCAAGTTGGTTGGGAAGAGTTTGGACCTAATATGAGCAATTGCGCAAATTAGGTCAAAATTGTGAAAACGTGAGGGAACGGCTCGTTGCAAGCCTTAGAGCCGCCCTTTGTCGGTCAAGGGAGAGTGCTCGTGTCACAATAATGCCCGTGTCTCAGTCCTGAGAGTTTCGGCATTTTTTGATGTGCGTTTGAGCAATATCTTGGATTTTCATAAGAGTTCGATCTTTGACTGAAATTCTCGATTTTTCCCGAATGAGCAAGTATGCCTGTTTGATCAATATTTCGTGAATATTAAAGTAATAATATTTTAATATATTTTCATGAGTAGACTAGTCGGTCATGTGACCATGTTGACTTTGGACCTTTTTGTGATTTGCGCAATATTTGAGAAAATATGGGGAAACCATGATTTTGCTGAAACAGGGAAGCTTCATGAGATGAGAGAAATAACAATTTATGAAAGATTAGGGATTGCAAGTTGTGGGACGGTCCCATGGCTAGGGCATGGCCGGACGGCTAAGTTGCCCGGTCCCGCGACACCTTTCCCTATTTTATATTATTATTTTTCATGAAACCATGAAAATATGGAGAAACCATGAGTTTTGCTCAAACAAGGAAAGTTGTTAGAATGGAGGAGTCTTCATGAGTTTATGAAAATAAAAAAAATAAGGAAAAATAATGGAGGAAGCATGCGACCGTCCACGGCTAAGGCATGGCCGGTCGGCCGGTGGGCCCGGCTCATGGGCGCTTCTCCATTATTTTAATGTTATTATTTTTTCTCTCCTGTTTTGTGCGAGATTCCTCGTTTGTCCATATTTTTGGATGATCAGTTAGTGCATCATTGTTGAGTACACTTGCACCATTAGATGTGACTTACTCAGTGATAGTCCAGATGCCCGATTGTCGAGTATTTATTACTAATTTATGAAATTCAGTGGGGAATGATTCATGAAATTGAGCAATAGAAGTGATTAGTTTATTATTATCAACCCATAGGATCCCGTGGATTCGACCATGAATTCGGAATAATAAAACGAGTATTAGCATTCCATGGGATCGTGGATTCGACCATAGAATCGGAGTATTGAAAGTAGTTATTACCATCCCATGAGATCAGCCATGGATTCGATCATGAAATCAGAGTAATGAGATTATCTATTACCATTCCATGAGATCAGTCGTGGATTCGGTCATGAAATCAGAGTAATGAGATAAAAATAGATTATCTTCTAAGAATTCAGTGGTGAATGTCACGGTAGAATTAATCCATTGCAGTAGGGATATTATCCAGTTAAAGCGTCATACCCGTTCTGAAAGGTGCATAGTCAGGAGATAGCGAGTGTTGCCGAAGTCCTAAAGGCATTATTACTCTCATTCTTACGGAGAACCGCCTGGATCTATACACGGTCTCTCTACATAATCAGGGAATAGTGAGTGTCACCGAAGTCCTGAAGGCGTTATTGCCCTCAATCTTACGGAGAACCTCCCAATCGTTCTTACATGTAGAGGGGGTCTCTCTCATCAAGTCAGGGAACAGTGAGTATGGTAGGCTCGGAAACCTACAATAAAATACTGCAAGTGCACAACGTCTAACTAGTAGAACAATGGAAAGTACAGGCCGTTCCCACGAGGAGTGTGAAATACCACTACTGGCTAATATCAAAAGTCACTAATCAACAATGTAATTTTTTTGAGAGTTTTCAGAAATTCGGACAAAAAGATAGAAAAATAATAAAAATGTAACCAAATATGTGAAATTGTTAGGGTTCCGGGAATCCATTGTAGGTAAGTTATTTGTACTCAATCACAAAAGTCTCTAATTTACTCATGTAAAATAGTAAACCTATATAATAGTACACGGAAGATATTTCATTAAGAATCGTCGACAAGAATTATCATTTTCAAAATGGTAGTTTGTTCTCTCCTCAATGTAGAATTCTTAAGCACTAGATATAAATGGCATAAATAGTCAAATGAAATTCATAATTCAATTATTTCAGAAGTTCAATGAGTTTTTCTATTAATCTAACTATGAACTATACATGGCATAGAACATGAAAAATATAGCTAGAAGGTAAAACATTGAAAGAGAATCACAAACATTATCATTAAAGTTCAATTGGTCGAAACTTTATTCAAGAACACAAAATAAATCACCTACAAATTCATCCTTTCACCCTAGCATGGATTAGCTAGACATGGTTTTCTCAAAAACCATAAATTAATATAAATAAATCAAACTCTAGCTAATGAAAAACGAAGAATCGAAAACAAAACTTCAAAACCTTTCTCTAGACTCTAGTTGCGACATTGTGGCCGACCCGACCCCCCTTCTGGCTCAATCTTTGAACGTATACATAGCCTCTCCAAAAAAATCTAATTTCCTTATTAATTCTCTACACCACGTCATCAGCCAATTAACTTGTGACACATGTTGAGAGATAAACAAAATCACCCAATAAAATTTCGCCACGTCTTCTTCTGCAAAACTCGTCTGCCATCTGATCTTATAGATGTCTCGTGCTCCTTTTGTTTCCATAAACGTTGTGGAAGAATCTTAGCACAATATGGGGAAGTTAAGATATGATGTTAACATAAGTCATAAATATTTGAACTCCACGGAGAACCAGCATACAATACAGTCCATTTCCGAATTCTTAATTGTTTTCTTTGTTTCCTGACTCCATAAGCACAGCTAGCACTTTCTTTCTCCCTTGAGAAATTATACCGGTGACCAAACCCCATACAAATATTCAGCTAGTTATTGACCGTAACTTCACTTCGAACAGCTCCATTCCCGTTCATCTCCCTCCTAATATCGAACACAGCAAACCCTAGATTTTTTCATCACTTTCTTGAACGACAGAACCACTCGAGCCATCGACAGCCCCTCCTTCCATCTCTGTTGGCGCTGTCCTTCACCATTTAATCATGACCCAATTGTAGGTACCAGTAAATACCGCCACTGCAATCATTTCCAATCGAGAATACTCTTTCCAAACTGCAATCAAAATCCATTGTTGCTGACATCACGATGAACAACTTCCATGATCATCATCTCGGTCTCAGACTTCAGGCTCTTCTTCGCTTCTGCAATATGAGCAACTCCATTATCACAACTCCATCTTCTCACCATTTCACTTCAGCTCCTTCCTAGGCAACCACAATTTGCAGCTCTAGCCGATTCATATACATAGCCTCACAGAAAACCCAATCAACCACCATTAATGTCGCCCTAAGAACTGCTGCTTCTGATTTCGGAAGAAGAAGTTGCACTCCATCAGCCAACAGACAACCAAATCAGTACCTTTCTTCTCGCTGTTAACATTATCACCACCAATTTCATATGCTTTCATGCATATATACACGGCCACCATGACCGAATGCCAAGATTGATTCCTAAATTCCAACCAGAACAGCGGTGTCTACTATCTGTCGCAACTAGCTCAGACAATCACCGAACACATTTCAATATATAACTCCAGACATTCCATTCTCGTCAACTGGTCTGTCTTCTCCGGTCACATTTAAACTTCATACACAGACAGCATCTACTGCAATCTCCCATCAATATCTTTCACGTTTCACAGACATAAATCACTGTCTTCCTTTCTTTGCCTTGGAACAATCGATGCCCTAAATCAACTATTGGTGTTGCTGTTGTTTCGGTCTGAGAATTAGACATCGTCGGCCAAAAGAGAACGACAGAAAAAGAAGAACAAGACGGCAGCAGATTGAAAAATGCCAAATGCTCGAGATAGTGCTCTAGGGTCCCCTTCTCTGTTAGGAAGTAAATATGTTGACAAATCCCTCAACAAATGTGGGTGCTGATATATAAATACCAGGCCACCCACATTTAAATAAATTCGTTTGGAGTGTTGGTATTTTGAGTAGCAAGTTCCTCTAATTTGACCATTTTTGGTGTTTATCACATCGGTCATCGAATTAGCTTGTATTTTCTGCAAAAGTACTAAAATAGTGTTGTTAGCCAAAATATTGAGTCCTACCTAATATAAATATGGGTATAAAATGTAGCATTTACGTGCTTATCAACACCTCCACACTTATATTTTTCTAGTCCTCGAGCAAAACAAAGAATTGACCAGCTACACAGCTGGTCATATCATAAGAGAGAGTTAGACCCGCTACACAGCTGGTCATAAAATGAAAATTTGAAATAGCATACCAAGACCCACTACACAGCTGGTCATGACAAATATCATACACAAGACCCGCTACACAGCTGGTCATAACCCTAAAAATCATAATGATAATAATTTTTTTTAAGACCCTCTAAACAGCTGATCATCTTTTTTTTTTAGACCCGCTACACAGCTGGTCATAACATTTTTTTTAATCATAATTACTAAAGAAAACGCCACTCCCCCACACTTAAACATTACATTGTCCTCAATGTAACTGAGTCATCCAACATAGAAATTAAGGTGGGAATTATCAAATACGATATGCAAAAACTACACAAAGAAAAATAAAAGATAGAGTGAAGGGAACAAATCTGATGGGTTGACTCCCATGAAGCGAAAGTTATTTGTTTCCCTACTTGCCAGTACCACGTTCTCAAAAAAAATTGAGGTTGGTACCCCAAAGTAAACTGCCACTCATATATATAGAGTCCGAAAAGTTGGGGATCAACCCAACTAGTCCGGTCGGCTGAAGATATGCACCTGGAAACACTATATTCATCCAAAAATATATGTGAACCCATTCCCCTTATAAAATAATCTTTAGTAATCAAGCCATGCATTTTCGGGATATGTAAATCATTCACACAATGAGATACAAACTGCTCTGCTCTGCTCAATAGCTTCTTGTGCATGCCATAAATCAGGTTCTAAATCAGCTGAAATAATTTCCACGGATATTGGTTCAAATTCTACAAAATGAGACACACAAACAGATGTTGGATCAAATTCATCCGTGGAACAAGGTCTCAATGGAGCAATAATATCATGACTAATAGACCCATTCTCATCCACAACGGTTTCATTATTAATATCACTAAGATGAAAACAATCAACTTGATGGATTAAGGGTCAAAGTCGGAGCTTTCTCGACTGATGGAACTAGTCGAAGCTCGGGCAAAACTAGAGGTTCTAGTTTGGGTTTCCATTTATTAGTGTCTAGCGGTGGTGTGGAGTCTAATAAGGCATTGACTTCACAATAACATTATCATCATTAAAATAATACCCAAAATGAGCTAAGAAAACCTCTAGTGGATCTTCTAAGTGGCTCTTGCAAAAACTTTGCGAGTGCATATTTTCGCCTATAGCACTTCAGACTAATGTACCTGGAAACTATTCAAACAAACTGCATAAAAAGAACTAAAAAAAATCTACAAGAAAAATAAAAATAAATTATATACAAAAATATAAAAATAAGCTGTATACAAAATTTGATATCAATCAAAGTGTATTATGCAACCACTCCCCGGCAGCGGCGCCAAAAACTTGGTAGGCTCGGAAACCTACAATAAAATACTGCAAGTGCACAACGTCTAACTAGTTGAACAATGGAAATTACAGGTCGTTCCCACGACGAGTGTGAAATACCACTACTGGCTAATATCAAAAGTCACTAATCAACAATGTAATGTTTTTGAGAGTTTTAAGAAATTCGGACAAAAAGATAGAAAAATAATAAAAATGTAACCAAATATGTGAAAATGTTAGGGTTCCGGGAATCCATTGTAGGTAAGTTATTTGTACTCAATCATAAAAGTCTCTAATTTACTCATGTAAAATAGCAAACCTAGCTAATAGTACAAGGAAGATATTTCATTAAGAATCGTCGACAAGAATTATCATTTTCCAAATGGTAGTTTGTTCTCTCCTTAATGTAGAATTCTTAAGCACTAGATATACATGGCATAAATAGTCAAATGAAATTCAATTATTTCAGAAGTTCAATGAGTTCTTCTATTAATCTAACTATGAACTATACATGGCACAGAACATGAAAAATATAGCTAGAAGGTAAAACATTGAAAGAGAATCACAAACATTGTCATTAAAGTTCAACTGGTTGAAACTTTATTCAAGAACACAAAATAAATCACCTACAAATTCATCCTTTCACCCTAACATGGATTAGCTAGACATGGTTTTCTCAAAAACCATAAATTAATATAAATAAATCAAACTCTAGCTAATGAAAAACGAAGAATCGAAAACAAAACTTCAAAACCCTTCTCTAGACTCTAGTTGCGGCACTGTGGCCGACCCCCCTTCTGGCTCAATCTTTGAACGTATACATAGCCTCTCCAAAGAAATCAAATTTCCTTATTGATTCTCTACACCACATCATCAGCCAATTAACTTGTGACACATGTTGAGCGATAAACAAAATCACCCAATGAAGTTTCGCCACGTCTTCTTCTGCAACACTCGCCTGCCATCTGATCTTATAGATGTCTCGTGCTCATTTTGTTTCCATAAACGTTGTGGAAGAATCTTTTCACAATACGGGGAAGTTAAGATATGATGTTGACATAAGTCATAAACATTTGAACTCCACAGAGAACCAGCGTACAATACAGTCAATTTCCGATTCTTAATTGTTTTCTTCGTTTCCTGACTCCATAAGCACAGCTAGCACTTTCTTTCTCCCTTGAGAACTGATACCGGTGACCAAACCCCATACGAATATTCAGCTAGTTATTGATCGTAACTTCACTTCGAACAACTCCATTCCCGTTCATCTCCCTCCCAAGATCGAACACAACAAACCCTAGATTTCTTCATCACTTTCTTGAACAACAGAACCACTCGAGACATCGACAGTCCCTCCTTCCATCTCGGTTGGCGTTGTCCTTCACCATTTAATCATGACCCAATTGTAGGTACCAGTAAATACCGCCACTGCAATCATTTCCAATCGAGAATACTCTTGCCAAACTGCAATCAAAATCCATTGATGCTGACATCACGATGAACAACTTCCATGAGCATCATCTCGGTCTCAGACTTTAGGCTCTTCTTCGCTTCTGCAATATGAGAAACTCCATTATCACAGCTCCATCTACTCACCATTTCACTTCAGATCCTTCCCAAGCAACCACAGTTTGCATCTCTAGCTGATTCATATACACAAGCTCACAGAAAACCCAATCAACCACCATTAATGTCGCCCTAAGAACTGCTGCTTCTGATTTCGCAAGAAGAAGTTGCACTCCATCAGCCAACAGACAACCCAGTACCTTTCTTCTCGCTGTTAACATTATCACCACTAATTTCATATGATTACATGCATATATACACGGCCACCATGACCGAATGCCAAGATTCATTCCTAAATTCCAACCAGAACAACGGTATCTACTCTCTGTTGCAACTAGCTCAGACAATCACCGAACACATTTCAATATATAACTCCAGAAATTCCATTCTCGTCAAGTGGTCTGTCTTCTCCAGTCCCATTTAAACTTCATACACAGACAACATCTACTGCAATCTCCCATCAATATCTTTCACGTTTCACAGCCATAAATCACCGTCTTCCTTTCTTTGCCTTGGAACAATCAATGCCCTAAATCAACTATTGGTGTTGTTGTTATTTCAGTCTTAGAATTAGACATCGTCGGCCAAAAGAAAGCGGCAGAAAAAAAAGAACAAGATGGCATCAGATTGAAAAATGCCAAATGCTCGAGATAGTGCTCTAGGGTCCCCTTCTCTGTTATGAAGTGAATATGTTGACAAACCCCTCAACAAATGTAGGTGCTGATATATAAATACCAGGCCAGCCACTTTTAAATAAATTCCTTTGGAGTATTGGTATCTTGAGTCGCAAGTTCCTCTAATTTGACCATTTTTAGTGTTTATCACATCGGTCATCGAATTCGCTTGTATTTTCTGTAAAAGTACTAAAATAGTGTTGTTAGCCAAAATATTGAGTCCTAACTGATATAAATATGGGTATAAAATGTAACACTTACGTGCTTGTCAGAGTATCACCGACGTCCTGAATGCGTTAATGCTCTTAATCTTACGGAGAACCGCCCAATTATGTTATTCTACATAGAGGGCACGATGAAATGTCAGAGATCGAGCACTCAGCTAGTGGAGGCCTTTCGACATACATGTTCTTCATGGCTTCGTAAAATATGAATCGTTGCATGCCTGAAAGACGTGTCAAAAACATGCATCATGATTTTACGGTTTTGACCTTTGTTGAAAATCCACCATCAACACCTTCAACATCAACAAAAGTTCCCTCTCTTTATCGAATTCGAAATATACCGCATTATCAAAGAAGTCTTTAGGTAAATCCCATGAGCAAGAAGAAGAAGCCGTTGATAATATGAAACCTAAAGTAAAGAGTTCAACTCAATAGGATAGGTATATAAAATTCGAGAGACTTAGGGTTTACAAGATAGGTTTATGAGAGACCCGAAACCGTACGTATACCCGTAAGAAGAGGGTTCACAAAGCACTGCACGAAAAAATTCCATGCTTTTACTTTTCAAAAAGTATACTGGAAAGGAATAAAAAACTAATAAAAAGGAAGGATAAAGAAATACTCAAGTAAAAGTTTTTGACCAACTATCCACCTAAGAACGATAAGAAATTAGCTAGATAATTAGAGTCACTTTGACAAGAGCACACCTATTCAACTCTCTCACAACTAGGTTTTTGTATGTGAGATATCAACCTTGTGATTAATTTACACAAGTATGAGCTTTTAGCTCATTAAATGAACGCTGTCTTTGTTTATCCTTCTTTTGTTGGCAAGTGCTCATCCCAGAGAAGTAAGACACTGCTTGTTTGGCATATATGTCAGAAGGTTTTCTCTGAGGACTAAATATAGGACCTTTTGCAACTGGCACAAGAGGATCAGAATGGATAGGGATCCATTTTCTAGATTTAGATTTACCAGAAACAGTCTTATAAATACAGGGAATACTCTCATTAGCAACACAAGAATTTATGCTAGGATGTACTCGAGCCCTATGATGATTTCTAGGAAGAAGATCATATTTATAAGTTTTCTGATTTTTTGTGGGCATGCGATTCACAGCAGTAGTCGATCGACTGTTTGTTCCATTGACAGTGGAGAGAAGCAAATTATGAAGTTTAGAAATTTGTTTCCTTCTTGTAAAACAATGGATAGCATAGTGATTCTTTTTCCCACATAAGGTACAGATTCGTGGAGGAGAAGCAGTAATTGGCACCTGTTTTAACTTCATAGCCATATGAGAAGATTGTAAGTTATGTAAAATTTCCTTGACACAATCTCTTCTGGAGAACATTTTGTCATGTACTATAATTCATGAGAATTCGTTTGTACAGATGAATTTCCCCTTAAGACAGAGTTTTATTTTTCCAAGGATCTGCACTGTTCATGGGCCATAGTAAGAGATGCATTTAGTTTTTCTTTTTCGACACGAAGTCTGTTAAGATTTGATGAATGCGTCTCAATCAAACGTTTTTCTCTAATTGAGTCTTCCTTAACAATATCCTCAAGAACACTAATCTTTTCACGCTGTAGAGTAGTTTCTTGGAGAAGTTTTTCAATATTCTTAGAGAAGGACTCAATGATGATATAGAGATCATGTTCACGATCAAGAGACTTTTCAAATTCATCAATAAGCTGATCATGATTCTGAATATCAATAGTTTCAGCAGAGTTTTTTGAGATTCTGGTGAGCTCCTTTTCAGCCTTTTCCAAAGTGTCACATGCCTCATGAGAAGAAGACATGTCAACATCAGATGGAACAATCTTTCTACTCGGGATTCGAAAGAATCAACTAAGGAGTAACCCTTTGAGGTGTTTCCAAGACACTTGGCGTAATCGAAAGCTTCAGGAGACATCTATGTATGCGTAAGAGAGACTTTGTCCTCAGACTCAGATTGCCACAAACACAGACTTATCAGGTCTTAAACGTGTTTGCCTTCTCTGATACCAACTGAAAAGGCGTGGGTCTAAGAACCACACCCAATATTTCGCTTAGAAATCTGTATGGACAAACTCCAATATATTTTCTAGAGAATCAACTATACATTTAGACTCAATCAATAGAAAAGTATATCAAAGAGTTTTTATCTCTATCTCTCGATTTAAATCTTACTCAAGCAAACTGCGAGTCTCAATTAAAATACAAGAGAGATAAACTTGGATGGTACCAAAGAACAATATCCAAGTTTCAATCAATTTAAATCAACAACCAAAAGGTCGGATATTCTAATTGATTGAAAAACGCACAACCTGTATTATTTCAATTATATAAACAAATATAATACGGAAAAGAAATAACACAGACACCAGAATTTTGTTAACGAGGAAACCGCAAATGCAGAAAAACCCCAGGACCTAGTCCAGAGTGAACACACACTATATTAATCCGCTACAGACACTATCCTACTCCAAACTAACTTCGGTCTGGACTGTAGTTGAACCCCAACCAATCTCATACTGATACAAGGTAAAGTTATGCTCCTACGTCTCTGATCCCGGCAGGATGATACGTACTTGATTCCCTTAGCTGATCTCACCCACAACTAAGAGTTGCTATGACCCAAAGTCTAAGAATTTAATAAACAAATCTGTATCACACAGAAAAGTCTATGATAATAGATATCCGTCTCCCAGGAATATACCTATGAGTTTTGTTCCGTCTTTTGATAAATCAAGGTGAACAGGAACTAATTGATAAACCGGTCTTATATTCCCGAAGAACAGCCTAGTATTATCAATCACCTCACAATAGTCTTAATCGACGCAGCGAAAAAAGATATTGTAGAATCACAAACGATGAGACGAAGATGTTTGTGATTACTTTTTATCTTGCCTATTGGAGATAGAAATCTCAAGACAATTATTAAAATTCTACTCGTATGATAGAAACAGCAAGATCAGATCACACAACTACAAGAAAAGTAGTATCGGTCTGGCTTCACAATCCCAATGAAGTCTTTAAGTCGTTAACCTGGTTTAGAAGAAGAAACCAAAGTTTAAAGGAGAATCGACTCTAGCTTAGCACAACTAGTATCACACAGAATGTATGGGGATTATGTTTCCCAGTTGCTAGAGTTCTCCCTTATATAATCTTTCAAATCAGGTTTTGCAATCAATGTTAGCTTAGTAACAAAGCATTCAATATTCACCGTTAGATGAAAACCTGATTAGATTAAAGCTAATATTTATCAACCGTTAGATCGAAAACATAGCTTGTTATACACAAATGAAATGCACTTTCCTGGGCTTGTGTAACAGTACCCAAACTTGTACATTAGTTGGTTCAACAATAGTTAACCAAATGGTTAGCCATATGATCACTTTCATATCAATCATATTCTTCTTCGCCATAACTAGTTCAAATGACTCAAATGAACTAGTTAGAGAGTTCAATTGCAAGGAAATCTTATGTACTACATAAGACACAATTAAAGAAAAAACAATTTGATTCACATGAATCGGTTCATGAACTCTATAGCCACGGTTTACAATTGCATTCCTTAGTTTATAAAGATAAGTTCACTAAACATCATTTTTAGACATAACCTACTCAAGTTCGAGGACTGGGTTCACGGACTTAAGTTCCTGGATGTAGTTCACAAACTCCAGCAGAAATTCTCGGGTTTGAGAACTTCGTCAGTTCGCGGATTGGGCTCGCGGACTGAGTTCGCGGACTTAGCTCACGCACTTATCCGGTTCACTTGATCAACAAAATTCCAAACTTCGGCTCAAGCAACAAGGACTTATACATATATGTGTTTCCACAACAATGCTTATATCCTCCAAATGGTTATATAGTCTAAACTCTTATTTCAATCATTGAAACATTCTCAGAGGAAGTTATATAGTTGTTATTCACAAACCATTTCTCGTCAGAGCAATTTTCAAAGTGATTGAAACATAACATGACTTTCGTCACTAGGTAAAGATGAACTTGGCTAAAGCGAAAGCTTTACCAGCACATATTTAGAGAAATAGATAGGCGAGGTAAACTCGGATCGAAATACCAAACGTGTATAATCTAAGTCTATATAGAAAAAGGACTTTTGTCTCAAGATATGAGATAAATATACTTTTGAGTGATAGATAAGTTCAAGTCTCCACATACCTTTTAGTCGATGAAGATCCACCAGTGAGTAGTCCTTCGTCTTGTATGATGATTGCCATGGAGTTCTTGAGCTCAACTACACTTTCTATCCTAGTCCGAGACCTTAGCTATAATAGACTAGATATCAAGACTTATAATTTTTATCACTAACATTGACAAACATGCTTGGGATAGCAACGCATGCGAGTTCGACCGAGGAATGCTCTAACAGAAGGATATTGCTTTTAAATCCCAATAGAACACTAAATTGTTTGACAAAAGTAAAAGTGTTGGCAACTCTGTTGTTGATCCTATTGAGACTGATTCATCAGATGAAGATCTTGAAAACTCAATTTCACTGATCACAAGACAGTTTATAAATCTTCTTTTGAAGAGAAGTAAACGGTTCATCAGAGATAGACCCAGGTCATCAGTCAAACCTCGTGACCGTGCCCCTCCGAAAAGCAGTGACAATGTCGACACTGATGATGAGGATATGCCACAGTGCTTCAAATGTAAAGGTTTTGGTCATCTTACTAATGAGTGTCCAAATCGTAGAAAATACACTGGGAACAAAGCTCTTGCTGCAACTCTTGATAAAATGTATGATCATTATGATTCAAACGATGATGAAAAGTCAAGTGTTGCACTCATTGGTGAAAATATTAATTTTTATAATTTTAGAAATACGTACATCAATCTTGATATTCTTCCTGGAGAAACTTCGTCAACCACTATGGAGGATAAAATGGATTTTTCCCTGACTACTGAAAATTCTATCTCACATGTTTCAGGTACCTCAATTTGTTTAGAAGCATGCTCAGTTGTGGTGTCTGAACCGTCCTCCATATTGACATGTTCTTATTGTACTTTTAAGGGTCATGAATTCTCTAAGTTTTACAAGTACAAGCATAAAATAAGATATGTCAACAAACTTCAAAGGAGAGCAAATCGATTAGCAAACAAGCTCAAACTTGTTCAGAAGTCTAATTCATCTGAGTTATGTAAATTCAATACTTCTCCGAAAAAGTTAATTTATAAAGAAAAAATTAGACCCCTACGGAAAAGAACAAGGTCTAAACATTCTGTGAAAAAGGGTATTAAGAATTCCGTACAAGAAGTGTATGGTGGAAAAATTATTGTTCACCCCAGCATAGCTTAACTGTGTTGAAGGTGCATCTTGTCTCAAGTGACTGATTTTAAAATAGACAAGAGATGAGCACAGATCAGGTTTTAGGAAAAGAAAATTTTTGTTTTTATTTTCTTTCTTTTTGTTTTCCGGAATTCTGTTGATCTTTTCATATCATAAATTTCATATTAAAAAGGTTTTCCTTTTTTTGGTCATTAAAAGAGGGTTAAAATCGAAAATTCTACCTTCTTTAGGGTTATGGATTGGTCGTACATGAATCATATTATGTATATAGGTTCTGTAACCCTACATTCCTTTTTCCTTCCGTGAAAACTCTTTTTATCACAAGATTGCTTGTAGAGCTTTAATTGTGACCCCAAGCATCATATCTTCTAATGGAAAAGATGTTAATATGATTGTTAAGCCGTCAATGATGAAGGAAAAAGATAAATCTCATTCATATACAACTTTAAAGAGAAAAATGAAGAATATGAAGAAACCAAGGGCTATCCCCTCTAATTTTCAGAAGTTTTCTGGTGTTCTTGAAGAGTTGAAGGAAACAAGGAAGGAGATTCAGCAAATAAAGACTATTGTTTTAAGAACTCTTGAAATTCAAAAGGCCCTAGTTCGGAATCAATCACGAAGGTTTATTGGAATTGACTCCTTTCTTCATGAACCTTATGTTCCAATGGCTGTTGACGACAAGAAGTTCGGGGACGATAAAGAATTTTTCAGAGTTCTTAATGTATAGGAAACTTCTTATGAGAATTTATTCTTGTGTTTTAAGAAGGATAATAACTAGGGTTTGGAATAACATATATTGTGATTACACGTATCTATTGCTAATGATTTTCATCTTGCAATGTTTTTAGATTAATTTATTTAAATTCTAAGTTATTTGGAAGATGATTCTGCAGTATTAATTGATGCATGTTTTTACCACAACAAATTAATCAAGATATTTCCCACTAATTAACTGATAATATAACGGTAGTAAGAGATCGTTCCCACAAAGAGCTGTGTAATTGATAGGTTATTTAGTTCAGCAAAATAATAAAAGACAAAGGGGGATTTTTGAATAAAAGTAAAGAAACAAATAAAAGAAAGATGATCAAGGAATCCTTCGCCGTTACCAAACGTTAATCGGATCAGTATACTTATTTATCTTCTGTCAGAATCATTCATCACCAACCTAGAACTGCAGGTACGCTTAGATATCCCCAAAACTCCTTCTATCACCGGATAACAGGTATGCTTAGTAATCAGATTCTATCCAACTGAGCCGCCTTGAGGTACGCTTACAAGGTGTAACCCGATCGAATGTTGTAATCTTTGTGAATTTAGGTTTCATACCAGCAGTTAAACTCATTATGCTCGGTCCACTTACTGGTGTTGTCTTCACACACGATTGCTTCACAGAATTTCTCCTCAAGGTCTCATGTTTTCTACTTGTGTAGGAGATGCACGACAATTACGGATCGCTCCAAATCTCTGCTAGCAATAGAATGATCAATAGAACAATCCAATTGTACACTTGAACAATCTAGAAATCAATCATAAACCCTAATTATAGAAAAGACAATCGATGATGATTAAAACTTCAAACAAACTTGTATTATCAAATCAGACTTCACTAATAATTGAGAGGAGCCGGCCGAGTCACACTCTGCAAATCGGGCGATCAACTCGTTCTTCTTTTTGCTCGTTTTTCAGCGTTGAATTTACAAATCTTCATCATTAATTCAGGTTAGTCTAAAAACATCAAATGATTGGTGTTCATTAAATTCAGTTGATTGATTTTATTGTTTTTGTGTGTTTTATCTTAATTTTTCATGGAAAATCATCAAACCTCATAAATGAATCCATCAGTGGTGGATCTTAATATCTTTGTTGAACAAAGTCCATCAATCGATCTGGTTAATGGCACTGAAGAAAGATGTGCTGTATGGAAATTTTCATTAATAGGACGTCTAGATTTACTTCGAATGAAATTTTCTGATGCTGTATCTAATATGAAATTTCAGTGGAAATTAGAAGATCAATGCAAAATTATTCCATTAGGGAAAGGTTTTTTCACCATCAAGCTTGATAATAAAAGAGATTAAAGTTACATCAAAGCAGGACTGTCAGAAGTTTATAATCAAACTTTATGGATTCATAATTAGATACCAGATTTTCGTCCAGAGCTTCACCAAACATCTACTGCAACAGTTTGGGTCCATTATCCTGGCCTAAGTTTGGAATATTGGGATGAACAAACATTGTTCACTATAAGCAAAGCGTTGGTAGATCCAGTAAAAGTAGATGAGGCTACTTTGAATTTTGAGAATGGCTTATATGCTAGAGTTCTTATTAAAATTGATTTGGCAAAGAAAATTCCACCTAAACTATGTATTAAAACAAAGTTTGGTGGTTTTATGCAAGATGTTTTACTTACTAAGGTGCCAAAATTCTGTCATCAATGTAAAATTGTTGGGCATTTACAAACTGAATGCATAGTAAAGATAGCAGCTGAAGCAGAAGAAAAGAACAGTCAAGCAAAGGACTGCATCAAATTTTTTTAAACCAAGTTCTCCTGAGAAGACTGATAAAGGAACAAATATTTCATCTACTTCAAATGGCACAACAACACCAAAAATAGCAACTCAGAATGAACAAGTAAGGTTTGATATATTTTTTAATCCAGTTACATCTATAAGTCAACACATTTCTCCTCAAGTTAACAATGCAGCTGTTAATCTTTCTTCTGGTAGATTTGAAAATCTTAGTACTGTGATTTAAGAAGAAAAAGAGATACAAATGAGCAAAGGAATGAAACACTTTCTCCAGCAAAAATACTTCAAATTGCAGAGGATAATGCAGTGGATAAGAGTTTCACCAAATTTATAAATGGGAAAGATGGCTCAGTATCATAGGAAAGAGTGCCAACAACCTCTTGTTCTAGAGTGGTTCAAAAGCCATCCTCATCAAACATAAACTCCATTCCAGCTGACCAACAAAAGGATGCACCAACAAAGGTAAAAGCTCAACAAGTTAACAATAAATATAACTTTAGGAAGAATCAAGGAAAAGGAGGTACTAGGTACCTCCAATCCTTACAATGAAAGTATTATTTTGGAATCTCAGGGGCCTGTGAAAACCTAGGGCTCAAGAGAAATTAAGGTCTTTAATAAATCAATTTCAACCTTCTTTAGTTTTTATAGCATAGCCTAAAATAAGTTGCAATGCAACATTCTGCAATAAGTTGAATTTACCAGGGATGCAAAATATGGTAATTCATAATTCAATTCAAAATCAAAAAGGAAACATTTGGTTATTTTGGAACAAGAATTTGCCTACACCAACTGTGGTATCCATGTCAAGTCAAATGATACTGTCAACATTGGAGGCAATATGGTTTCTGGAATTCATGCTCATGTTAGTGCAGTGCAAAGAAGATTTTTGTGGTCTGTGATGGAAATGATAAGTGATTGAAACCTACCTTGGCTTGCTATTGGAGACTTCAATTCCATCACAACATCAAAGGAAAAAGTTGGAGGAAGGCCTGTTAATATAAGAAGCATGCTTGAGTTCAATACATGTCTAGACAAGTGTGAATTACAGCAAGCTCCTAAATTTGGATGTGAATTTACTTAGTCAAATTGCCAACATGGCAATAAAAGGATTTTATGCAATTTGGACAGAGCAGTATTTAATAATTTGTGGCTTCAAAAACATGAAGGGTAGGGATGTAAAGTTGGGATGAGAATATCATCTGATCATGCTCCACTTTTGGGGGGATGTGCTAGCTGTCCTAAGCTAAGCCAAAAAATGTTCCACAAAAATTTCAAAAAATTTGGATTGATCATCCTAATTTCATGGAGGTTGTCACTAATTGTTGGTCTGAAAATGTAGCAGCCAGCTTTTATATTTCAAAGCAAATTAAAAATGTTAAAGAAGGTGCTAGTAGAATGGAACTGGAAGGTGTTTGGAAATGTCAATGAACAAATTAAAGAAGCTGCAAAAGAGGTTCAAAATTCCATGAAGATTTCAGATGCCAATCCTCATAATGAAGAGCTCTTAGACAACTTAGTGAAAGCAGAAAACATTTTGAACTCAAAAAGAAGTGTAATTAAGCACAATGATGAAATTGAAAGATAGAACTAAGTGGGTCAAAGAAGGGTCTGCCAATACAAGCTTTTTCCATACCAATCTGAAGGCAAGCTAGAAATTTTATTAGTGAACTTGAGAATAGTAACAATGAAATCATCACAGATCAAAGTAAAATAGCAGAAACTCTCATTAAATTTTTTGAGGAAAAATTTAAGTTTAAGGAAGTGGAAATATCAGAATCTTTACTTGAAGCAATTTCTACAGCAATAACAGAAGATGATCAATCCACGTTAGATGCAGTTCCAACTTCTGAAGAAATTAAGCAAATTATATTTGAAATGGATCCATATAGTTCTCCAGGGCCAGATGGTTTCTCTGGAAGTTTCTACAGAGCATGTTGGCAAGTAATTTAAACTGATGTAGTAGCTGTAGTTCAATTTTGTTATAAAAGAAGGTTCATACCAAGAGGCTTGAATTCTAATTTTCTAGTACTTCTGCCAAAAGTTGAAGGTGCCAGATCTCCCCATCAATTCAGGCCAATTGGTCTCAGTAATTTCAGCTTCAAAATTTTTACCAAAATTATCACATCAAGAATGTCAAGGCTTATGAATAAACTCATTTCACATCAACAAGCATCATACATCAAAGGGAGAAATATACAAGATCAAATTGTTCTTGCTTCTGAGATGGTCAATGAAATGAAGAAGAAAAGAAGAGGTGGCAATATTGGACTAAAATTGGACATATCTCAGGATTTTGATTCTGTGAGTCGGAAATTCTTGTTTCAAGTGTTGATCAAATATGGTTTTTCAAATTCATGGTGCAAGTGGCTCTGCACTATATTTGAGTCTGCAAGAATCTCAGTTATGATAAATGGTGGACCTAATGGCTTCTTCTCTGTGGGTAGAGGGTTAAGACAAGGAGACCCTCTATCTTCTATACTTTTTGTGCTTATGGAAGATGTCCTTAGTATAAATATATCCAAATTGGTAGCAGAAGGAAAGATAAGCCCAATGGAAATATGGAATGGAATTCATCCTACTCATATGTTCTTTGCTGATGATGTTTTCATTTTTTGCAATGGAGCAAAGAAGAGCATTCTGAATTTGATGAAGCTTCTAGAAGAGTACCAGAAAAGCTCAGGTCAAGTAATTAACAAAGTAAAAGCAAGCTCTTTGTAGATGGCACAACTACTGCAAGGATAATACAAATTAAAGAAATGGTACAAATAGAAGTAAGTACTTTACCTGAAAAATACTTAGGAGTAATTCTACAATCTGGCAGAGTAAAAATTTCAACAATTTGGCCAATAGTGGAGATAATGCAGAAGAAATTGGCTGCTTGGAAAGGAAAATTGCTGTCATTTAATGATAGATTGGTTCTCATAAAATTAATGCTTTGCAGTATACCAATTTATAGTATGTCAGTGTATATGTGGCCAAAATCAGTGATCAAGATCTGTGAGAGAATAATAAGAAACTTCTTATGGTCTGGTGATGGTGAAACTAGAAAATATAAAACTCTTTCATGGAAAAAAGTCTGCTCTCCTTATAGTGAAGGTGGTCTGGGATTACAAAGATTGGAAGTTCTCAATAAAGCCTTACTGATGAAGATTCTATGGAGAATAATAAATTCTAATGCAAAATGGGGTCTTTTTATCAAGGATAAATTTCAAGATAAGTATCATCAATGAAAGAATAAATGGCAAATTTCATCTATATGGCCTGGTTTAAAATGGGCATGAAATCACTTAAAGGAGAATATTAGATGGTGTCTTGGTGATGGAAAGATGATATCTGGTTGGTTGGATCCCTGGATTAGCAATTCACCCCTTATAGAAGAAGTTGGTTACACTGCATATATGTTAAAGCTAATATCAACATGAAAGTGTCAGATTTGATCACTGGAGGAGAATGGTGTATACCTGAGCAGATTAACCAAATGATTTCCACCTACACTTTACCAGAAATTGGTATTGGAGCTGATAACTTAATATGGAAAGGAGAAATAAAAGGTAACTTCACAACCTCTTTTGTAATCAACTTAGTGATAAATAAAGAACAGTCTTTGCATTGCCACAAATATATATGGAACTCATATTTTCATCCTGCTATAGCAAGCAACATCTGGAAAATAGTTCAGGGGGTATATGTTGATGATTCAGTATTGATTGAAAGAGGGTATGACTTGGCTTCAAGATGTTGCATTTTTGAAGAAGAACAAGATAATATACACCATTTATTATGGGAGTGCAAATTCAATAAAGAAATTTGGAAATGGATATGCTCAGTATTTCTACTAAAGGTCCCAAATTCTCTTGAAGTAGTGTGCAGCAATGCAAAAGGTAAAAGTCCCTTTTTCAGAGAATGCTGGATTATTGCTGCTTGTGCAACTTTAAAAGAGCTATGGTTTCAAAAGAACAAGATTCTCTTTGAGCAAGTCAAACCTAATATTCAAATCTTTAAGAGTAGAATCAAAAAACAGTATATGAAGGAGGCTTCAGAATAAAAAGAAACATGTGGAATAATGACAATGAAACCAGGTAATTCTCTTCTTTAATCTGGGAGCAAGGAAAATTAAATTCCAATGCATAAAACCTTGCTTCTGGATTCCACCAAGTGCTGGTTATGTTATATTTTGTTGTGATGGAGCATCCATTGGCAATCCAGGAGCTGCTGGTTTTGGACTAGTAATAAGATATCACTTGAGTCAAGTCTTAGGAGTTATTACAGGGGGAATTGGCGTTGCTACTAATTATATAGCAGAAGTGTATGCAATCATTGGAGCAGTTGAATTAGATGTTGAATGGATGTTGCAGAACATAATTTCTAACTCAGATTCCAAAACAGTTATATCAGAATTTGCAGAAAACAAGATGCCATGGTTTGTAAAGATGAGATGGCTAAAGGCAGTATGCAAAATCCAATCAATAACATTCTGGCACAGTTTAAGGGAAGTTAACTTTGCAGTAGATATAGCTGCAAAAAGAGGTACTAAATTGGATGCAGGTAGAGGAAAATATTCTATGGGAGGCCAAGTTTCTTAGCAAGAATAGAGTTACCAAATGTTGAGTATTATAGGTTTTGCTAGATCTTTTTTGAAGCCTATGTAGTTGGCTCTCTTTACTACTGAATTTTATCTTGTAATCTTTAAAATAAATAAATTTATTATCAATATATAAAATGTGATTCATAAAAAACAAAAAAAAATCATACTTCACGTCTAGCACATTGAATTCATCCTCAATCAATAAAGGTTTAGCTACTCATAATTACAAGAAGAATGGGTTCCCCCTAAAGGGGTAAACCCTAGGTTTTGGTAAAAGATGTAATATGGGAGGTAGAATTGTGTCTCCCAAGGTATGGTATATCTTCTTAAGGCTCTGGATGTCTTCTTATATAGAACTCTCAAGGTTAGGATTTATAATCCTTCCGGGACCGTGTTTCCTTGAGTTAGAAGTCAATTTCGCGTCCAAATATGTCCCAAGAAGTTCTCAGGTTCGGCTTATAACTTGCCGACCTTTCCCGGACGAACCTAAAAAGTGAAATTTACTTCAGGCGATCACCCGGTTCGTCTCACTTGATTAAATTACTTTTGAGCCGAACACTCTCATGTATACTATTCGAAAATCTTGATTTTTAAGCTCCAGGTTCGGCTGACTCGAGCTGATGAAGTTAGCAGCCGAACCTCTCTCTGTATCTTCAAGTCTTTCAATCATGTTTTGCCTATAACTTCTTCGTCCGAACTCGGAATGACCTCATTCTTCTTGCGTTCTTTTCGTATTATCGTTCTCTTAAAGATAGTATTAAGAACTCCTGGATTAGAATGAGTTGAATTTGGACTTTGGCCTTCCTTCATTGGTAGACTCCACTTCCTTGTTCATTTAAGCACTTTGCATCTCCTTTTTGGATGATTCACCTGATATGACACATAAACTAAAAAATAATCATAATAAAAAGTAATATGCAAGAATTATAGAAAAAACAAGTATGGAATTGACATTCTAAACATGTAAATTAAGCACTTATCATTAATCTTTATTGGTTTTATATATTGCAAATAATGTTATGGGATATGTATGTTTACGTCCGTGAAATATGATTGTCCCATATATGTTAAAAGTTAAGTCTATTGTGTCATTATGAAAATATTGATGGAAAATAGAATGAACTTTTGAATTATATTCAAATATTAATTCTATGGTATCATTATGCAAATATTAATGAAAATAGAATGAATCTTTGAATATTCCGCAGTATTGATCTTTCCCTGATCCACTTCTATGTGAAAGTATTGTACGGCTCCGTAAGTTTTCTTATGTTGAGCATTTCCGATTAAATTAATCATTAAGGTTCCTTAGTAATTAATTTAATTGAATGTATTGGATACAAATTCATGTTTCATGTGATTTGTTAATGTCCAAATAAATCCTTCTTTTATTTTAAAAGTAAGGTCGCTCTTGTTGTTCTTTCGGGAATGACATTTTATAGGGGAGAGTTCTTAATTGAACTTGTGCTTAATTGCCAAATAGTTGTGGGGAGTGCGGCTATGGAATATTGTAGAGTTATCTTGTATCTTTATAAACTCCTTGATGAATACACTAAGTTTCGATTATGTGAAATCATCGAAAAAGTCATGAAGTATCTCTTTGAGAATTTCATTATGATCCCGCTAGTTTTGATACCTTTGCCAATTTATATTGACAAAAAGGGGGAGGATTATTTTCTAGTTCACACTACATATACATATGGTTTACGGATCATTATGTAAGGGGGAGTGGTTTTCATTGTGAGATGAAGTATTGAATAAGGGGGAGTGATACATATCACTGTAGTATTATTGTCAAAGTTGTGAGACAATTGAACTTTGATGTTGTGTGATAATACTATGAAACTGTATAACAATAATTGAGAACAATTTTTTTCTTATTGTTATGGCTACAGATCTTCAAAAACTATGATGCTGAGTTGAACACGTTCAGAATCACTAGAACTTGGAATGACAAAGAATTCAAGGAATGTTGAAGAACCAAGGAAATCAAGCATTTGGATGAGAAGCTACAAAGTTTATTTATTTTGTAATCCATATGTATTGATAGTTTTTTCATTAAAATTGAAAAAGATGGAGATTGTTAGAGCACTGCTCGGTCGAACTCGCAAGTGTTCCTATCTCAAGCTTGTTTGTCAAGTTTAGTTGTCAAACTATAAGTCCTGATTTCTAGTCTACTTATAAATATATCTCAGGTTATGATAGAATGTGTAGTTGAGCTTTAGACTTCTTGGCGTTCATCGATTGAAGACGAAGAACTACTAAGGGGATCTTGTGGAACTTGATAAATAAAATGTATGTGGAGACTTGAACTCATCTATCACTCAGAAGTATATTCTATTCTATCTCCTATTGAGACAAATTCGTATAGCTATATAGACTTTACATTATACACATTCTATATTTCGAGCTGAGCTTAACTCGCTTATATCTTTCTCGAAATATATGTTGGAAATCATTTTGCTTTAACCATGTTCATCATTATTCTTGAAGAAAGTCAAAATATGATCATGTGAAAATCACCTGTAACATCTTACAGATTTGTGTGAGACAGTCATTTGATGTAGGATCGGAATGTTTCATATTGATCATTCGATCACTTGAAAATTTCTTGTAAGCTAATAGTTTGTGTGAGATAGCTATTCTCGTCTTCTAAGAATGTTTCAATGATTGAAATGGGAGTTAAGAGCTAAAACCCATGTATGGATACATTATGGTTTGTGTACTTGGTGTACGAACTGTTTTGACGGAATTCAGGACCGGAAGTTTGCATACCCGTTAGCAAACTTATTTAATTGTTTAAGTCAGGGTACTTAAGTTTGCATACCCGTTCGCAAACTGATTTAACTATTGAAGTCCGGGAACCAAGTTTGCGTACCCGTTTGCAAACGATTTCCACTGAGTTCGGTTCGGAGCTAAAGTTTGCGTACCCGTTCACAAACTATCGGCTTGTGACCAATGTCCGGAACTTAAGTTCGCGTACCCGTTTTCATACTTAAGTGGTTCAAGTTCTTAAATCGGTTAAGTATGATTTCATACTCATGAACAAATACATTTATAAATTAAGTAATGCAATCTTTGCAAACTGTGGCTAAAATGTTCATGAACTGTTTCTTTTGAATCAATCCGATTTTGTTTCAATTGTGTCTTGTATACTTCTATGAGAGTATAAACAATTGAACAACTCTATGAGTAACACAATTAGATTCATTTGATTGTCAATTGATCTAGAAGTGTTAAGATGAACAAGGTTAAGAGAAAAGTGTTCATATGGCTATCTTTGGTTAACTTTTATTGAGCCAACTCAATATACACGTTTAGGTACGGTAACCTATATCTAAATGAAGGTATATTTCATTTGTGTGTAACAGGCTAAAGACCATCTAACGGTGGAAAGATATTAGCTTGAATCTTGAATCAGGTTTCATCTAATGGTAAATATTGATTGCTTTATTCCAAAGTTATCAAACCCTGATTTGAAGACTATATAAGGGAGAACTCTACCAACTGGGAAACCTAATCCCCACACCTCCTGAGTGATATTGGTTGTAACTGGAGTCGATTCTCCTTTAGCCTAGGTTTTTCCTAAAACCATTATAGGTTAACGACTTAAAGACTTCATTGGGATTCTGAAGCTAGACCCAACTATTTTCTTTTCCTTTGCGTGTTCTGGTCTTACTTTGTTATATCGTATTGAGTACTATCTTCTCTAAGATTTGCTCGAGAATTATCTCTGATAGGTAAGATATAAAAAGTAATCACAAAGATCTTCGTCTCATTCTTTGTGATTCCGCAATAACTTATTCTGTTAATCATTTAGGTTATTATGAGGTGACTAATATTTCTAGGCCGGTCTTTGGGAATATAAGACCAAATTATTAGTTGGTTCATGTTCACCTTGATTTATCAAAAGACGGAACAAAACTTCGTAGGTATTTCTTTGGTATACAAATTTATCTATTCAAGAATACTTTTCTGTGTGAGACAGATTTGTTTATCAAGTCTTCGACTTTGGTCGTAGCAACTCTTAGTTGTGGGTGAGATCAGCTAAGGGAATCAAGTGCGTATAGTCCTGCTGGGATTTTGAGACGTAAGGAACGTGAATGTACCTTAATCAGTGTGAGATTGGTTAGGGCTCAACTACATTCTAGTCCGAAGTTAACTTGTAGTAGGCGTCTATAGCAGCTTAATACAGTGTGGTGTTCAAATCTGGACTAGGTCCCGGAGTTTTTCTGCGTTTTCGGTTTCCTCGTTGACAAAACTTCTGGTGTCTGTGTTATTTCTTTTCCACATTATATTTTCTATATAATTGAAATATCACAGGTTGTGGTAGTTCAATCAATTGGTAAATCCAACCTTTGGTTGTTGATTGAAATTGATTGATACTTGAATATTGGTCTTTGGTAGCGTTCAAGTTGTTTCTCATAATAATCAGAGTCGCGGGTTTCTATTTGTTTGATTTGCTGATTACATTGAGAAACAAAGATATAACTCTTGGATATATTTTCCTTGATTGAGTTTGACTGTCTAGTTGATTCTCTTGGAATTATATTGGATTTAGTCCATACAGTTTGCCTAAACGAAATATTGGATGTGGTTATTAGACCCCCGCTCTTTCAGCAAGGTCGCTCATGTTGTTTTCTTAGGAATGACATCTAATGGGGAAGAGTTCTTCATTGAACCTGTGTTTAATTGTCATATCTTTATGGGGAATGCGGCTGTGGAATAATATAAGAGTTATATTGTATCATTATTGTGAGAATCCAAACTTTTTTCTCGTGTTTAACTAAACCCATTATTCGAATTCTTCTGTGAGAATACCTAAAATTTTAATACTCCAAATGCTTTTTAACACTCTTAGGTTGTCCCTTATGAATATTGATGTGCATGCCTAGTGGACCCCGTAGAACACATCATGCTTGACAAGTGGTGTGAAGCCAGGGAGAAATGGAACAAATAGAAATAGAGAGGAGAAAGGGGTTTTATTGAATTTTCTTCTTTTCTTCTCATCTTCGTCCGTTGGTTTTTCTTCCTCTCATCAGAGATGCGAGAGTTTGATCTGGTGTTCCGTCGATTCTATAACTGGCATTAATCTATGGTTGGGGATACGTAACAAGGTTTTCGATTTGGGGGTTTATGAAACTAGGGTCCTTATATAGAAAAATGGAGGACTTTTGGAGAAAGGATTTGATTCATATAGCTCATTACTCTTCAAACTTGACTTGGCTTTCAAGCCCTAGCAATTGCATCTAAGTATTAAGGGGCTTAGAGTTGAGAAATCATATGGTTGCTACTGATGTTGAGTTTTGTTGGATGGAAATGTGATTAAGGGGTGAATGAATGTTGTTTCAATTCAATTTGTGGATCCATTCAAATGCTAGTATCCTAAAAGTGAAAATGAATACGATCATGAGCGTTTTGGGAGACATCTCAATTGTTTGTGTTTGGGGTACCATTTTGATGTTGGTGATGGAACTGGTGGTGCAAAGAAAGTCAATTGAGTGGAGGTAATATATGTATGCAGATAAGTTATATTTGCAACTTTTTTTTTGTACTGGTGTTAATAGGTTCATGCATGCTAAAGGATCCGTTGGTGTTTGGTATAGAAATGATTCCATGGTGATTTATTTATGTGGATTTATTCTCCAATATCCTGTCTGCATTATTGCAATTTACATTCAGTTGTTATAGTTTGTTCTGATGTTTTTTGCTTGTTACACTTACGAATGGGATTACCGATTTTATCACCTAATCCATACTGGTTTGGTTTCATTTCCATGTCTCTTGTGTTAAAGAAATGAATTACTGACTGAAGTTAGGATGAGAACTTGGGTATGAAATTGGTGGTGTTTTTGGATGTATTTCAGCTGTAATACATTGAAGCAAGTATTGTTCTGGTGCATGGCTAAGATTTGTGACTATTTAGAACTTATGGTTGATTAGGAAACTTGGGTTTCTTTCTTAAATTGATTTTGCAGGGAAGTGCATGTATAAAAGGGTGAAGAAAAATAGTAGACTACTACCAGGAAGTGCACATCAGATGTTTGACAGAATTTCCAAGAGGAAAAACGAAGTTCAATTGAGATTTGATGAGTCACTCGCATTCTTTAACCACTTGAGGTAGGCAGTCTAATGTTTATTTTATTCTTTTGTAACATTAAATTTTTATGCCTATTGTGCGAGCAGCCTATTTACCATAAAATGATGGCATATTAGTCTTGTTAGTTTCATTTTGTGCCACATGAAACTCCCATTTCGTATTTAGAAGGAAACTCACAGTTAGGGTGGTAGATGAATCGATTTTGATTGCTCGTTAAACAGTTAAGCTTGGACCAAATTTGTAACTGTTAAAGGAATAGTGTATAGAGGTTGTTTGCATGCTAAGTTTACACTATTAAACCTCATTCTTAAGCGTTTCGCACAGCCTATTATTAGCATATATCTACCATCCAAATATTTAAATTAATGGTTGAAAATGTTCAATTCAGGAAATCCGTAATTAATTACAATCTAATGTATAGCTAGTTACTCTTAGATTTTACTAACATTATGTATGGGATTGCCTATGGATACGATTACGGCAGTGCATGGTGTGAGTTTTGAACTGTGATTCTTATTGGTATTGCCGTTGTTACCACTACTAAATGAATCTGGACAGTTTAACCTTAAATTCCATTTCTGTAGTTTTAACTTGGGAACTGATGACTGTTTGCAATGAAATTGGTTTTACTTGTAAATTGTCAGTATTCCCTTTTTCTTGTGGGAGCACACGATATTAGGGTGCTAAGTAAATTCTAAGTAAATTCCTTGTTTGTGCTAAGTAAATTCTTTGTTTGTTTTGAGCACACGATATTAGGGTGCTAAGTAAATTATATTTTTATTTGAAATGCTTATTATGAACATCGACTTTTTACTGATTCCACACTTAACTACTACCATGTGCAAGTATGAGGCTCGGCTAGCGTACAGTTTCATTTATGGTGGACAACATTTTAGCACTACTCTTGTATCGTGTAAATATTTTCAGTGATTCCTTGAAATTATAGGAAGATTAGTTGTGTAAATATTTTTAGTGATTCCTTGAAATTATAGGAAGATTAGTTTTGATTAAGTACCTAACCGTATTCCATAATTTGCAAGTCCTGTATCGGCGTTTCAAATATGGTTTAATAGTTTCTCATTTTCACCGCCGTGTACAAATTATCCGTTATGTAGCTCCCAATCTACGGCTGGTTGGATTTTTTTTTTAAATGCGAGCAAGTTATGCAAATACGGACTGTGAATTGTAAAATAGTTATATAACATCCGCTTGACTGTGCTAACTATTTGGTCCACATTCTTACTGCCCTAAAATATTTATAGAAATGCATTTTTGTTTCTTATAAATAGGACTTAATTAGCTTATGGTTCTCATGTGTGGACTGAGACGAGAAGACTAGAATTTGAAAATGACATCGTGTCAGATTAATGTGGTATGACTGGCTAGTCTAAAACTGTTAGCTGTGGGTATCTTTTGAACTTATGTATTGTGGATACTTTCCAAATAAGGTTGTGTTAGTTGGAGGACAAATCAGTACGTCCTTAGTTTCGGACTAAGGGTAGTCCTTCTGCTGTATTAGTTCTTTTATGACTACAACATATTATGGTCTATCGTCTTGTATGTTTTGAGGCATCTTATCGTCTTAGCTAGTATGCCGGTATTGTAATTTCATTATGACTGCTAGGTCCCGATATATAGGTTGCCGGTATTGTAATTTCATTATGACTGCTAGGTCTCAATATATAGGTTTTGATGTTGGTTAGCGTATGGTAGACTGGTTAATATTATTTTTGGCCAACTACTGCAATGACGACAATCAAGTGGTATAGGGAGTATCCTAGCTTGTGGAGTTCCTTGTTTGTCTTATATAAATGTGTAATACTTGGAATATAAGTTGATATATGTTCCATGTTATTTTGCTTTGGTTCTTTGTAATACTTGGAATATAAGTTGATATATGTTCCATGTTATTTTGCTTTGGTTCTTTGGCGCGATGGTATTTTTAGCAATGTGCTTGATAGGGTTGTTTGATGTTTTAGTAAAATGGTTCTTAATAAAGCAACTTTGGCTAGCATGGCTAGCTATCAAATGAGCTGTTTTATTCTACCAAAGAAAATAACAAAAAAAAATTGATGCACTACAAAGAGAATTCTGGTAGGGAAAGGAAACTAACCACAGAGGTTATTACCCAAAATCTTACTCTTGTCTTTGCAAACCCATGAGTAAGGGGGATTAGGAATTAGAAATGCACATAAGTTCAACCTAGCAATGATAACAAAATTAGCTTGGAGATTGTTAACTGAGCCAGAAGCCCTTTGGGTGACACAATTTAAGCCTAGATACTTCAGAAAAGCCTCAGCTTTCTTAGCTAAAACCCCATCTACAAGTTCTTGGATTTGGAAGTGTATTAGGGTATTCATCTAGTTGAGCAAAACAGTATTTGGGAGATAGAAAATGGTAATAGTACCAATATATGGGAGGATAGATGGATACCCAACTTGGAAGTCAATCTTAGTGCCTTTAGAACTATTAATAACTCTCACTTAACACTTGTGAAGGATCTTATTGATCCAATCACTAAGAAGTGGAACTCTCCTCTAATATGTGAATTGTTCCCAGAACACATTGCTAGGAAAATTAACAACATCAGAATAGCTATAAACAAAAAAAGACACCCTCAGATGGCTTCTTACCAACTCTGGCATCTTCACTGTTAAATCTATGTATAATAAGCTCAATGAAATCTATGTATAATAAGCTCAATGAAAGAACAATGAACCACTTCAATTTAGGACAGCCTGACTCTTTTTGGAAAAACTTATGGAGTCTTAATGTGTCTCAAATGATCAAAATAGTTTCTTGGAAGTCTTTACAAAATGCTATATATACAAATCTGAAAATTATCTAAATTCATGTAGGATATCCATCCTAACTGTTCCTTTGGTTGTTTCCTTTGGTTGTCAAGAGCATGAATCTAAAGAACATCTAATGCTTTTTTGTCCTTATGCCAAGACTGTTTGGGCAGCTGAACCATACTCAGTTGAACTAAACTTAGACAGCACTATTACCTTCTTAGATATTTGCAAGTAATGGTTAGGAAAAAAAGGACCCAATTATACCCATAGAAATCATATTGACCAAAGCTTGGTTCATCTGGAAGGAACGATGCAATAGACCATTTGAAACAAAACAACAAACTAGTTCTCAATTAGCCTTAGAAATACAAATATTTCTAGACTTCTGGTATAAGGATAACCCTTCATTCAGAAAAATCTCAACAGACAATTGAAATTCCAAAGTGGCTACAACACAAAAGAAACTTAATATTGATGTTGCTTGAATTTCTAAAGACATGCCTGCAGGTTTTTCATTAATCTTTAGAAATTATGCAGGAAAGTTTGAACAAGGCAGAGCAGGTTCAGTCACAACTTCTTCCCTAGAAGAAGCGGAAGCTCTAGGAATGCTGCAAGGAGCTAACTGGGCGTTACAAAGAAGATTCACAAATTTCAGTGTGGAAGGTGATTGCAAGAACCTGTTTGATTATTTGAATGGGAAACCATCTCAAATTTCCATGCAGAATCAAGCTATTATGGACGAAGTTAAAAGAGTCTTTTCTGGTTGTCAAAACTTGTTGTTTTTTTTACATTCCTAAACAATGTGGCAGATACTCTTGCAAAAGAGGCCAAAACTTTCCTTAACTCTGTTGATTGAGTCAATGATCCACCTATTCGTATTTTACAAAGTTTAGAAGTAGATATATCTAATGTCTATCCCTAACATTACAAACTTGTTAGTAGAGCTTTCATTTGGGATTTGTGAAGCCATATCCAATTATTCTCTAAGATTTACTCGAGATTTATCTCCGATAGGTAAGATATAAAAGGTAATCACAACAGTTCTTCGTCTCAGACTCTTGTGATTCCGCAATAACTTATTTTGTTAATCAGTTAGGTTATTGTGAGGTGACTAATATTTCTAGGCCGGTCTTCGGGAGTATAAGACCAAATTATTAGTTGGTTCCTGTTCACCTTGACCTTTGTATTAAACTACGGAACAAACAGAATAAAGGATAGACATACCTGTGGGAGGCATATTTGTTTATAAGTCTTCGACTTTGGGTCGTAACAAATCTTAGTTGTGAATGAGATCATCTAAGGGAATCAAGTGTGCAGAATCTAGCGTGGTTCTAGAGGCGTAAGGAATGCGACTGTACCTTAATCGGTGTGAGACTTGGTTAGATCTCAACTAGATTCCAGTCCGAAATTAAATTATAGTAGGCGAGGCTGTAGCGGCTTAATACAGTATGATGTTAAAATTTGGACTAGGTCCCGGAGTTTTTGTGCATTTGCGGTTTCCTCGTTAATAAATTTTTTGGTGCTTGTGCTATTTCTTTTCCGCATTATATTTGTCTATATAATTGAAATATCACAGGTTGTGCGTAGTTCAATTAGTTGATAAATCCAACCTTGTTTGTTGGATAGAACTTGATTGACACTTAAGCATTGGTCTTTGGTACCGTCCAAGTTATTTCTCATATCAATCAGGCTCGCAGATTTCTATCTGTTTGATTTGTTGATTGTATTGAGAAAGAGATAAAAAAAACTCTTTGATATAATTCTTGATTGAGCCTCGCTTTTAAGTTGGCGCTCTCGAAATTAAATTGGAGTTTAGTCCATACATATTGTCGAACGAATTGTTCGGGGTGGTTGTTATACCCCGCTTTTTCAAGTGAGGTATAGTTACACTAGCTAACTAGAGAGGATGAAAGTCTAATTGTTCATAAAATATTTGAGAAAATGATTATTATTAAAGGTGTTGATGATTGATGATTTTGTGATGTGTACTATGCTTAGTACAAATGGATCGAATTACCAGATTGTAAATCTGCTTCTTAAGGAATGCAACCTCTAACTAAACTCTTCTCTTTCATTAATGAACTCAGCAAAATGTTCTTACACACTAAAGAAAAAAGCAAATGATTAAACCATATAGCCAACGGCTAAGCAACGAACACGTGTCATTATCCGGAAGGCTCACTACTAACCAATTAGGATAAGAATTATAACTACACGCACACAAGGAATAGAGGCAGCCAGGTGTCCACAAGGACTCAGTTGGACCATGACATTGACTTCCCCTAAACAGTATCCTTGTCCTCAAGGATAAAATTGTGATAGTATGCCTTGATGGAAGATAGCTCCTCCCAAGTTGCATCTTCAGGAGCTGAGTTAGTCAACTGAATCAAGACCTGCCTCACTAGCCTTTTGCCAATCAGCATTGTTCTGTGTTGTAATACCTTCTCAGGTCTCATAATGATTTCACCTTCATTAGCTACAACAGGTAAAGTGGGAGAGGGAACATGCTTTTGACCAATCTGTTTCTTTAATTGAGAGACATGAGTACTAGATGAATTCTGTCCTGTGAAGGTAACTGCAACTTATATGCCACTGTGCCAATCTTCTGCAATACAGGAAATGGGGCTTGAAATTCTTTCTCAGAGCAACTGAAGCTTGTCTGTAAGGCTAGAGCTTTAAATAAACCATGTCTCCTACAAGAAATTCTCTGTCAGTTCTATATTTATCAGCAAAAAACTTCATTCTTTCTTGAGCCTTGTGAAGGGATTCCTTTAATGTCAAGCATAGATTCTCTGTCCTTCATGTAAGTCTCAACAACAACTACTGAAGTTGTTGCAGAAGAAGTAAAAGCCATGTGAGGTGGTAAGTAGCCATAAAGGGCTTGAAAAGGGTACATCTTCAAACTAGTGTGGTAGCTAGTATTATACCACCATTTTCTTGGTTTGTGACCAGTAAGACATCTCAGATAAGTTTCCAAGCATGAATTAACTCTTTCAGATTGTCCATCAGTCTGGGGATGGTATGTTGTACTGAGATTTAAGATTGTGCTCAATTATTTAAACAAGTTTTTTCAGAAATTACCGGTACAGACCTTATCTCTTTCTGAAACAATAGATGCTGGCAAACCATGAAGCTTAAATACCTGATCCAAGAATGCTTTGGCCACAGAAGCAGCTGTGTATGGGTGATGAAGGGCAATAAAATGGTTGTATTTTGTTAGCCTGTCAACAACCACTAAGATAACACTTTTCTGCCACTCATAGGGAGGCCTTCAATGAAGTCCAATGTAATATGTTGTTAAGCATGTTGGCGTACTGGAAGTGGATGCAATAATCCATATGGAAAGTGGTGCTCTCCTTTATTCCTTTGGAAAGTATCACAAGCAGCTACAAATAGAAGTATGTCTTTTATGGAAGTAGGAAGTGGACAAGTACGCATAGCTGCAACCTTATTTGGATCAACACAAACACCTTCTGAAGTAATAATGTGGCCCAAGTACTCCAACTGAGGTTGTCCAAAACAACATTTGGACATTTTTGCATAGAGTTGGTGTTGTCTTAATAAGGAAAAAACTATCTTCAAGTGTTCAGTGTGCTCTTCCATGGAGGAACTATAGATTAAAATGTCATCAAAGAAAATCAACACAAACTTTCTTAAATATGGTGCAAAAACGTCATTCATAAGAGCCTGAAAAGTTGCAGGTGCATTAGTTAGGCCAAATGGCATAACTTTGAATTCATAATGACCATGATGGGTCCTGAATGCAGTCTTGAAAATGTCAGCAGGATTGACTAATATCTGATGATAACCAGCTCTCAAATCTATCTTAGAAAGCACCTTGAACCCCTTTAATTCATCCAACAGCTCATCCACAAGAGGAATTGGAAACTTGTACTTTATGGTAATACTATTTAACTTTCTGTAATCAACACAAAATCTCCAAGAACCATCTTTTTTTTTTACTAATAGAATTGGAGATGCAAATGGGTTGTGGCTCTTTTGAATGACACGAGTAGAGAGCATATCTTTAACAAGTTCTTCAACTACTCCTTTTTGTATGTATGGGAACCTATAGGGTCTCTGATTAGGAGGTTGAGAATCAGGCTTTAAAGGAATGGAATGGTCCAAACTTCTATGAGGTGAGAGTGAAGTTGGATCAGCAAAGATGTCATGATATTCCTCTAAAAGTGGTAGTAATGGTGAATGAATAGGAGGTGGTAAGGATGAGGAGGTGACAGAAAAGAAGTGCCTAATAAGGCCATGAGTATTTTTTCTGAAATGTTTTTTGACTGCTGAGCTGCTCACCATGAGCAGAGAAGGTTTAGTATTAGTGCCAGTTAAGGTGATTTGTTCGCCATTATGCACAAAGGAAATACTAAGTTTAGAAAGGTTGAAAAGAACATCACCTAGTTTTCTGAGCCAATCATCTCCAAGGACCATATCACAGCCTCCAAGTGGTAGTAATCTGAGATCTTCAGTGAATTTATGGTCTTGAATGCTCCAAGAAAGTTTTGAGCAGGAGCCAGTGCTTATAGTTTTCTCACCATTGGCTACTGTAACTAGCATGTGAGGAGTAGACTCTATCTTGCAGTTGAGTTTAACAGCTAATGCAGAATTAATGAAGCTTGTAGTGCTTCCAGTATCAATGAGAATGTAAACTGAATGCTTTTTTAGAAATCCAGGAATTCTGATGGTATCCCCCGTGGTATTCCCAGTTAGAGCATGTAATGAGATCTCCATATCAGACTCAACTGGTGAGTCAACAGCCTCCTCAAAAATGTCCTCTTCTGTGTCATTGTATTGAGTGTCAGTTTTCTCATCTTGGACCATAAATTGTCTACTGCTATAAACCTCATCACAATTATAACATAGACCTTTTTCTCTTCTTTGGCGCATTTGTTCCTGTGTAAGTCTTTTAATGATAGGTGTTGAATATTGTTGTTTAAGGGGAGTGGTGGGAGAAGATTTAGGTATTGTAGGGGCCGACTTAGGTGTAAAGGTAGAGGTAATGATAGGTTTTGGAGGAAGATTATAATAAAATAATGGTCTGGTGGATGTGAAAACAGTGGGTGTTTGTTTAGTTGGCTTATAGAGCAACTGACACTTCTACTCTTACATTCTAGCTAATGAAAAAGCTTGACTGAGTGTACTAGGGTTGAACATATGCACTGAATTGCGAATTTCTTCATTAAGACCACTGATGAAACTCATGATAAAGTATCTCTCATCCAAGGAGGGATTGTAATTAAGCATTAAGGATTTAAGAGATTCAAACAATTCATAATATTCTTCTATAGAATTGATTTGCATCAATTTATTAAAAGATCCAATAAAATTTTCATCTACTGGATTTTCAAATCGAGCACAAATACCTTGAGCAAATTCAAACCAAGACATACGAGGGCGACCAACTTTAAAATTTAACAACCACTTATTTGCCTTACCATCAAGATATATAGTTGTTATATCAACATTTCTATTATCATCAATCTTGTGAAGGAAAAAGTACTTGTTACATTTTCGAATCCATCCACGAGGGTTCTCCCCATCAAATCTGGGTAGATGCAGTTTAGGAATTCGATTGAAGGGTGGGTTTGGAGAATTTGGAGGAAAAGAGCCAAAATTAGGAGGAGTTACCTGTATTTCACCACCGGAATGGACGCCTTGTGCTCCTTGTGCAGATTTAAGAAATAAACCCATCTGCTCTGTAAGATTTTTAACCGCAGCTGAAATTTCCTTGCAAAGCGTGGAAGTATCTTTCAGTTCTTTCTCAAAACTCTTGAGACGATCATTTGTGTGTTGCCGATCTTTAGTGAAGAGGTCGTGAAGATCCTTCACTGATTTTGGATCGGAACCAACCATTTAGAAAAGAATTTTTTTTTTTGAGATGGCTCTGATGCCAATTGTACTATGCTTAGTACAAATGGGTCGAATTACCAGATTGTAAATCTGCTTCTTAAGGAATGCAGCCTCTAACTAAACTCTTCTCTTTCATTAATGAACTCAGCAAAATGTTCTTACACACTAAATAGCAAATCAAATTATTAAACCGTATAGCCATCGGCTAAGCAACGAACACGTGCCACTATCCGGAAGGCTCACTACTAACCAATTAGGATAAAACTATAATTACACCCACATAAGGACTAGAGGAAGCCAGGTGCCCACAAGGACTCAGATGGACCATGACATGTTGACGATGCAACCTATCTAATCTAATCAAGGTAATGTTTTCCAGTTGATCCTAGTATGTTTGGAATGCTTGGGTAGCTTTTAAATGTAGAATATAGTTTGAAATCAATTAAGTTCTTATGTACGAAATCATCTTTTTATGTAATGGTATTATGTTTACTGCTCATTATATATGAACTTAATTAGGTACTTTAGAGACATAATTAGACTTAGATTTATAAAATGAAGTTGTAGTACGCCGGATGATGGTTCTGTGCATATAAATTTTGTTCCGTTTGGACGAGTAACGAGTGAGATATAGATGCTGGAAATCTAGTCGACGCAGCAAAACCCAGGTCTATTCAGTCACAAGTTTGAATAAGTGAGATTTGGAAAATAATCAGTACGCAAAAGTTGTAGAAGGTGATCTCGTGTTTCTAATGAACCTTAGTTTGTTTAGTTTGGATTTATAGGATGTAATCTACAGACCTTAGAAGTTGACCCCGTGAGTTATGTTCAGGAAAGAGTTGGAATAATTTCCGAGTTTTTGGTGAAGAAGATGACTGAGTCAGACAACTGACTTAGGTGACCGTTTGACTTGGTATGAGTCAGACCAATGCGGGTCGTGGACCGAGTAAATGGGTCGGGTCGTGGGTTGACCCGACGGGTCAGTAAATGGGTTAGTGGGTTGGCTCAGTGAGCCAGGCCGGGTTAGGCCCAACGGGCTTGGGCTTTGTGCAAAAAATCTTATTTTGAGTATTTGGATCACTTATGGTCCGAATTAGCTTTCGGTTCCTTCTGCTAAGTTGTAGAGTTTTTTGAGGGCTTTCTATTGGCACCAAAATTTGACTCAATTTGGATAAGTATATATTAATTTATGCCTAGAACACTTAATACTAGGTTGTGGGGACCATTACCAAAACTAGAACCTTTAGTTATTTGACTTAGCCTATAGCTGGAGACTTGTATGAAATTATATTGTGATTATTGTGTGAGACTGTTGGTTAAACTGTTAGAGTGTTTGGGTGATTAACAGTTAGTCTATATTAACAACGATCGATTCAAAGGATGAACCAGTGGATTGAGAATCTTAATGTATGCGTGGCTTGTCAAAAGAGGTGGGAATCGATAATGAACTCTCTTGTATTCATTATTATGAGTTTTCCATGGTTATTTGCTTGTATGTTGGTGGTTCCTTAGTATTACGGGTGTGACAACCCGATGTATACGCCTATTATGCGTTGGGGACTTCCTCATGTTTGCCGGTATGGAATGGTGCTGAGGCCAGATTTTTCCTAGTAGTATTTATTAATTTTATTATCTAGAGGAACTTTTAACATATGAGTAAAATGTGTTTTGTTTTCATCCTACATGCATTATAGTTTTGATGAATGTTTGAAATTTTTTTATATATTTCTTCAGAGCACCCCTTTGGCGATGATGTGCTCATCCGTTTCCCGCTTCAGTTTCAGATAACAGGTTCAGTAGCGCTCGCGAAGAAGATCAAGATTGGATAATTCTGCTATATTTATTTGTTTGTACTTACATTGTTTGATATTCAAAACATTATTGTATATGTATTATTGGAGAGACAATCTATATTTTCAGAGAGGGTTTAGATTTTGGGTTAATCTTTTATTAGAACTTTTTAATTATTGCTTAAGTAGACTTTTAGATTCTTAATGCCTCATATTGTAGAATGTTGACGTAGATTTCTAAATAGGTGGACTTGGGCGCGTCACAATAACTACTGAGTTGATTATGAAGTATTGTAATCTTTTGTATTCTTTTATTAAGTATTATTATTAACCACATGTGCACAGTGGCTACTGGAGTTGTTCTTGTAATATTGTAATCTTTTGTATATCCCTAACCATTTTAATCTACAGGATTATCATCGTCTCTAACCATTTTACGAACATATTCGTATACAACCATTACCCATTGGCACTCTACTTATTCTTAGGTTGAACTGAGATATTAGATTAGTTTTTGTTGGAGACAATTTACATCCTTTATTTCCTCACCGTAGATACTTCGAAACATGTCATGTTGATCTCTGAAAATGGCAATCGCAGAATATGTTTTTTCCCTCTCTTGGTATCTCGCCTTAAGTACAGCAACTGCATATCCTTTGAAGTTCGAAACAATTGTAAGTAGTTGTTCTTCAGACATAAAAACTGGCCGGCATATCCTGTAAAGAAAAAACTGCTTTGATAAATGATCACTAAAGTCGCAACACAAATCAATTAACCGAGTTCTCATACCATCTGCACGTTTGAATGGCGATTTGGAAATCTAAACTCCAAAAATATATCTTTTTGACAGGGGGAAAGCTAATTATCAAATCAACCCAATATCGACTAGAAATCAAATATCCTTGATAAGTCAGTTTTCCCTTTAATAAAAATCAATCCTGTTATAGGGACGGCGGATTCCATTAGAGGGGCGGCGGGTAATAAGACAAAAAGGGTCATTACATGGTAATTTGAAGTGCCCCTTATAAAAAGAAAACTGAAAATGACTAATTAACCCTTACATAATTTAGTACTGATAATCTAGTTTAGTATTGATAATCTAGTTTAGTTTTGATAATCAAATTTCACTTATATTTACTCTAAAACAAATCAAAATCAGATTTTTAGAGTTAAAAAAAAAGTTTAGTGTTGAAAAGAAAAACTTTTGTGATATTTGTGAAACCCTAGATTTTGATTCACTCAACCAAAATGAGTGATTCCAGTAACAAATTTGAGACGGGTGAATCTCTATATGATAGAGACAACAAATACTATATTCCTCTTGATGGAGATCCGGATATGGAGTATTTGTTAGATGGTAGAGATGTTTTAACCCAAAGTCAAGGTCAATCTCAATCAATTAAAGAAATTAGCCAATAAAGTGAAGAACCAGAGCCTGAAAATGACCAGTTATACTTCTAAATTAGTTCCCATTAGCTTTTTGTCGCTCAAAACTATCTAAAATACGTAAAAAAAATCAAAACTTTTACATTTTCAGAAGAACTTACGGTTGGAATTGTGCTCTTGACCAACCGTAACTCTGTGTTACGGTTCATAAATTATCGAATACCAATCGTAACTGGTTCAATTTGGGGAAAATCCAATCAGAATACCAGTTACGGCTGGTAAAAAAAAAATCGGTACGAACCGTTGCCTAATTACGGTTTGAAACATGACAGCATATAGCAACCGTAACAAATAACGGTTAGTAACTAATGAATCGAGACCAACAGTAACTGACTTACGGTTGGTAAGTTTATTTGAGTTACAAGTCGTAACTCAATTACGGTTGATAACAGTGATGCAAATACAAACCGTAAAAAAAATGAAACATCCAGAAAGAATTACGGTTCGTAACTTAAGTATCGAGACCAACCGTAAATCAATTACGATTGCAAAAAAAAATCGTAACTGAACATTCTTTATCAAAATCAAGAACTTACGGTTGGTATTTGAGTTAAATGAACCGTAACATCAACCAAATATATAGTTACAGTTCCAATTGGCGTTATTACCAACCGTAACTCACATGCTACACAGAAATTTCAATTTTGTTCCAAAGCCCTGATTTTTGATAAAAAAAACTAACTTCAATCTTCGTCAGCCTTCTTCTTCGGCATCTCTAATATAGTTCTCAATTAATGATTATCATTTTTTCAAATTTCCGATTAATCGGAGACGATGAAAATTTCAGTTTTAATGTGAACCCCAATTTTAAAACTCAATCACCCAATGATTCGAAGTCATTCACCAACAATGTGAATTCCAATTTTACACCTCAATCACCCAACGATGTACTGAAAAATAATGGCGGATATGTAGATGGTTAGTTTCCAGGCATGCACCCTTTCTTTCCATCTCTGGCCTTGTACAAAGAAGAAGCTATCGTTTATTTGGGGCTGACATCTTCCCTCTGTGCCGGTTCAACTTTATTTTTTCCCGAGGTTAGTCACCTCACACATGGATGAATGATACTTTTGTATGTGGAGCTGCAAATAACGTAAATAAATGAAGATGAAGGCGTATTTCGTCGAACAGACAATACTTTCTAGAAGTTGTTGTTTTCCCTACCTGCAATACGAAATCCCTCATGATGATATTTAAATCCCATATGTGCACGTTAGCTTAAATTATGCGTTTTTAGGATGTCATACCTGTGGTCAGTTTCTCTGTTGTAGTAGAATGAAACATGGATATCATTGTCTCCTGAGTCCATCTCACTTATGGTTCCGTAAGCCTTCCTGTATTAATGGCCAAAGGCATTACTAATCGACAATTCTTTTTTTATGATCTTGTGAACTGCAGCATCCAGCTTTACTTATGCAAGAGCAACCACTGGATACTCTTCAGGAAAAAAATAGTTCCAGTTGTCTACTGCTACGAATCAGTATGTGGAAGAAAAAACGAATCAGTGGTAAAAATTAGGAAAAATGCTTACTTCATTGTTTCTTACATGATGAAGACACATTTAAATTTTTGATTCCTTAAAGTTGTTGTGCAGGGGAAGCAAATCGTTTCTATTAACGCACCAAAAAATCCAACGCAGGCAGTCCAACGCCCTGACCTCCAAAATGCCACCACCGCTTTCAGTATTGTAGTGAGAATGATAAATTATACTCAAAATTGATGATTAGCTAGGATCGATTAGCAACACAATAGTGTGATTACATGTGCTCTCAGTTGGACACTGAGGACTAAATAATAAGAAGAAATAGGGACTAAAGTGTGGCAAGATGACCTTAACTGAATTTACCATGGACGTTAAATCATTTTATGTTTAATAGTAATATATAGTTGGAATAAATTAGGCATCGAACAACCTTAATCATTCCTATAAGAACAAAACATGAGCTTAGTTGTTTACATGGAAATCCATTATAACATTGTGCATACACATGGAACGGGATGTGTCATAAGAGATGTAAGTTCACGAAAACAGATGAGATGGGTATATATACATATTTGAATCGAAACAATGCAACTACAAAGATGGAAAAAAAATGTACTTTATGCAGTAGCAGTTGTACTTAACCCAATGACCATTTGTATAAAATCTACGAAAATGTTTTCAACTCATAGGAAATGTAAGGTACTTCTGAATGTGATGTTGCTCTCAAACACTAATAATTAAATAAAGGTACGTTAGGGTATCACCCGGTCGTCATTTGAAGTATTCTCCTCATCTATGGTTTCTCTGCCAATCCACAAAAATCAAATCCTAACTATAATTTATTCACCCTCAACTTATATATTAGGGAGTAAATGGTTAAATGTATGTTCGACTGTGTAATACAAGTTATGAAAAAGGTAAAACAACGATATTCTTACATCTCATATAGAGGTCCGTCACTGAGGTCTGCATCCTTGTTACCAGTTGATGAATTTTTCACATTTGAGTTTCCTATGTTAATTCCCCATCTGTTGTGCCACCACGATTCACTGTCTTTCTGGCTCGTGCTTGATTTATAATTGCTCCACCACTATGGATTTAACTAAGAACCACAGATGTTGATTCAATTTCGTATCTTCTTAACATGAGTACTTAACAAATTTGTTTTTTGAACCGACTTAATTAATAGCCCTTTTAATTGAACATAACTTCCATTTGAAGATATTGAAGAAACCGATATCCAAATATAACAATCGAAGATAGGTTGATAAATTAAAGAACAGAAAAAAAAAATTATTCAACCATTCCCCCAGTGATTTTCACATCACTAAAAACCAAGTGATTTTCATCCCTAATTTTACAAAAATAGAAAAAACTCAACAAACCTCATCAACATTCAAACTTTATATTAAATTTATAAACAATGAGTGCAACAAAGTAAACCCACAGAAGATTAAGAGCTAAAAAACATTCAATACTAAAACAAAGAAGATGATTCAGATGTTTATGGTTAGTTACCATATTTCATGTCAACTCTATCAACAGTCCCAAGTCCCATACTTAGAGAAGAGATGTTCAAGATCTCTTCAAACCTCGCACAGAAAATTGGCCTCATTATCATAATCTACTACTTCCTTCACCTTCAGAGAAATTCTGCAAAAAAAAAAAAAAACACTATCAAATGAAAAAAAAATTAAAACACAGAAAAATTCAAGCAAATCAAATATAAACCCTAATTCAATTTGAGGGTCGGATGAAGAAGGAGACCTACACAATTTTCTTTCTTATCTGAAGCTCTGAACTATCAAACAAAAAGAATTATAACACTGAAAACATGCTTGGTTAAGGTCTCGACACATATACATATATATTTACTTTTAGTCATAGAAACTGGATACATACAAGTACATGTTATGAAAAAAAACAGATAAGCACTTCCATAGAAAATGAGTGACCTCGATCATTAAAGAAGATCCACGCAGAGTCGGCAGATTGGGAAAAACACTTTTGTTTTCAGTGTTTTCAATATCATTATGGCGTCAGATTGGGCAAACCATTAAAACTTAGAGAAAACAAAATAAAATTCAACAACTAACCAAAACAGTGTGAAGATTATACAGAAGTATATGAATAGTCTACATAAAGATGGATCATGATCAGGAAATGATTCTTCGACAAAGAATTTTAGTATGCGAGGATGAGAGACAGAGAGAAATTAGGGGAGGGTACCTGAGAAACCTTATGTTCATGAAAAGAAGAATCAAATAAAATCAAAAGATAAATTATCGAGTTTCTAATATAACCCAAATTATAAATAATTAATCGTCGATTGAAAGAAATAAAAACCCTAATTATAAATAATTAATCGTCGATTAAAAGAAATAAAAACCCTAATTATAAAATAAAATAACCCAAATGAGCCATACCTGGGATGAATGAATCAACTGGAGGGATATGTCTTGAGAGAGTATGCTGAAGAAAAAAATGGAGAAACCTGGGAAGATAATAACCTCTCTTGAGGTTTATGTAGGAAAATCTCCAAGGGATGTTTTCCTAGGGTAACGTATGAAATTTATTATCCAGGTATAAGAATTAAAGGTATTAAATGTTGCCAATACTGGCGTTTTTTTTAAGCAAATAATGGCGTTGTTAACAGGTGAACAATCTGGGAGAATAATAGAGATAATTGTTTTGTAACGGAAGAGGAGAACATGGGCAAGCATTGATCTGGGACGTTGGATGAGGACTGAAAACATGGGTTCATTTTCAGCCACGATTTGTCTTTTGCCTTTTTCTCTACGTTTAAACCAATGACAGTCGTTGATGGGAGAAAAAATCCTATTCACGTCCATTGGATTGAACAAAACACATTTGTTTTTGTTGGAATGCTATCAATATCTATGTCGAGACGAGAGAGGCTTTCAGCGTTATTAGGAAAAAAAGAACGAGACATTCTGGAAATAGGTAGTTAAATCAATTTCAACTATCTCTCTTTCCTCCCTTTCTCCCTCCTCAAACTCTAGTCGTGGCCGCCATGGCTGAGTAAATCTTAGCAAACCATTGGGTAACGATGGGTTATGAGCATCAAGGATCGAATCTGAGTGTCAAGAGTTGAAGCAGAAATGCGTAGATGTGATGGGTAGTTTTTGTTTATTTTTTCCGATTTTAGGTATTTTAGATGTCAATTATTTGTTTGTCCCTAATCGATGATTTCAATCTTTTTTCCTTCCTTCTCTTCTCTTGCTGCTTTTTCTTCTTTGATTGTCTTCTCCTTTTTTTTGGTGTTGCTTGGAATTAGTTTCTTCTCTCCTCTTCTATCCTTTCTTTGCTTGCCTCTTCTCCTTTCTGGTTGGGTCTCTCTCCGTTGTTCTTGGTTTTGGATTGGCTATCCTTTCTCAGTCCTCTTTCCAGATCTGTTTGTTTGAACCTAAATTGTTTTTTTTGTCTTGGTTTCTTTAATCTGTTTTTTTTTTGCCTCTGTTCTCGCAAGATGGATCTCTTGATTTCTTCTTAAGTCTTTCTTCTGTTTCTCTAGATCTGGTCCTATTGTCTGCAATTTTATCCTGTTATTTTTCTGGAGGTTTTCGTTCTTTTGATTCCGGTTTAAGAACCTGTTTTTGAATTTTATATGCAGATGTCTTTCTATTTCTTTCTCTTCTTTCTTTCTAGTTTCTCATTTTTTTATGTTTCTGGTATTCTCAGAGGGTGTTGTTGTGTTCATTGCGTCTCTAATTTTTATTTTTCGACTAGTTTATTTTTTGAAAATCTTGTGACTATTTATGTTGTTAGGATGATAGAATAAGTAAATGATTGCTAATGGTGGTGAGTGTTTTTGTTTAGTCTCAACTTGGTAGACTAAAATATGATTCTAAAATGTAGTGGATCAAAGCCGGAATTTTTGATTGTATGTGATTCCCCTCTCCCTATCGGTTCTCTTTGCGTGTTAGCTCTCTTGACCTGGTTCTTTGTAGGTCTAGGTAGTTTCACTGTCCCTTCAATTTCCTCTGTTTGCTAAGATTCTGTTTTCTCTATTCCCCTTTCTTTTCTTGGTTGTTTTCTCTTCTTTTATGCCGACTAATTTACTCTTTCTCTCTTGCGTTCTCAGGGTCTTTGTTAAAAGCATTGTCGTGCCTTTAAAATCTGTTTAAATACTGATTTTTGCATGTAGATTTTTGAGTTCCCTCTATGTTCTCTTTCCTCTCTTTGTATGCTCTTGATTGGTCTGTTCTGGTTACCCTTCGTGTTGTAAATTAGTTAATAAAAACTTATTGTATGTAATGCTTTGTGTCGGGTGAGTGTAGGATGCTTTAGTTCATTTTGTAATGTATGCTAATTTTTCGTTTTTCTAGCTTGAATTGTTTTAAACTAGGTGTCAAATAGTTATAAGAAATCTTTTTCATCTGCGTTTGGACTTTGGGGTTTCTCTTTAGATATTGATTATCACGTCTACACAACTCAAGGCTCTCACATCTAAACCATTGTTCCGCTGACCCAACAAATCCCAAAGGAAAGCTGTCATCAACCTATTGTCTTCCTTTCTATTTGCTTTCGGAAGTTTTTGCTTTAGTTTTTGCCAAGCACAGGAACGAGAATTACCAGAATCTGCTTAGAAACTCAAGCCCAGGAGTGTGACATTTTGTCGTGCCGATTTGTATCTCGGCTAAACATGAGCCTTTTTTCTGAACCTTATTCTCTTTTAAATACTTTTTCTTTATTTTATTCCTATGACAATTTTTGAGGTTCATTAGTGATAGTCTTTCTGATTTCTTCAAGGATACCTAGTTATCAATCTGTTTTACATGATTTTCTCTTGTTCAGTTGTATTTTCCTTACATGCTAGACTATTTTAAGTAATCATTACCGTTCGAATTGCACTGGACTTAGGACTTTACTTTAAACCCTTGAATTTTTTTAGGGAACTTCAATTCTGTCACTTTTTAATTTTCGGATAGTGTTAGTTGTATTTGTAATTTGCTACCTGTTTATTGACTTTCACTTTTATTTCGTATTGTGACTGTGTAAGGCTAATGTGTAATTTTCCTTACTTATGTGGTTCTTCTTGGAATAGGAAAGTGAAGACTCTTGTGAAACAACATGATGCTGAAATCAATACTGGCTGTGTCCTATTTGGTTGTATTTTTTCAAAGATGCAACTTCCACCAAACAAATCTTCGATTGCGGAAAAGGCTAAACCGTCATCCTCAATCATTAAGAAGAAATCTACTTCCTGTACAGGCCGTCGTGACACTTTTATCAGACTCGTTCATGATAGAAGGGCTCAGGAAACCTTTTTGATAGTTCTATCGCGAGCAATGGCACTCAACCTTCACAACTTGCTTGTGAAACCATACATATTGCCAGTATTAGAAGACTACTCATTGGGTACCGATGGAGAACGAATACTTCCTAGGTTATGGAAGAATTACAAATGTTTTAGCTATTTTGCAACTTTAGTTTTAGAATTTTCTTTAAGACTCATCGCGTTGTGCTCTTTTCATTCGTCAAGGTTTTATCCCTTTGGATGTGGGTTTTCCTTGTCAAGGTTTTTAATGAGGCAACATATGCGTGTCCAACACCTTTTGGTGGTTTTATCTTTTACCTTTTATTGTGTACCATTTACTTTTCTTGTAATACCTTTATTAATATTGTTGTAACCACGGCTTCTAACGCCATAAGTTCGTCTGTTGAATGAAATACCTAATTTACAGAAGAAAAAAAAACGCGAGACAAGATGAAGCCTTCACCTGCTTTTTTTCTACTCGGATATGGATGAACAGAGTGTAGCGATGGATGTGGACGATACAGATCCGTTAGATATGTTGGGTGAAGGTGTTGTTGGTCATATTAAGAACAAATTGGTCGATTCTGATTTCTTCAACAAATTTTCAGATGATTTTGATGATTCTGATATCAATTAACAGAAGAGAAAGAGGTAGAGAGAGGGATTTATCTGGTTTCTTATCCACAAAACTCGATTTTATTTTAATATTTTGGTGAGGGTTTGTATTGTTTCCTTAACGATTTGATGTTGAAATCGTTAGGTAATTACTGTTACTTCTTAATATAGAATCGAATGAAATTCGTATGATGAGTTTTTGTTATTATGTTTTGTTGTTCCATTAGATATGTGTTATTTGGAATTATTGATTTATTATTCTGTTTTTAGGGTTTTATACTAAGAATGCTTGTTTGTTGTATTATGGTATTTGGTTGTTAACGATTTTATGGTAGTTTCGTTTGTAGGTTAAATTATTGAAGTTTTGTTTAGATGAGATAACCTAATGTTCTGAACTTTTTAATTTGTTTGATTACTTGTGCTTATGGTCGAATGTTCTGAATTCTCCCGCTTGATTACTTGTGTCTAGGAAAAGATCTTGTTTTGTAGTAGTGGTTGTTCTGGCATAGTGGTAAGAGATAGGGATCTGTGGATAGGTAGCTTAATAGCATAGTAACAATAGTGGGAGAAGTTTGAACTTTATCCAAATAATGTTGTCTTACTTGGAACGAGCAGCATGTATTAGAGAAGTTCCAGTCTAGTTAAGTTAAATAAACGGAATGAGTTGTTTTGCTTGTATTTGGTTGGTGGTTGAGGAATGTGGTTTTGAATTGTCACAAGTATCCCAGATAGCAGATAATGGTTGTGATTGTATCTATTTGTCAGTTTTTTATTAACTGTTGAAGGTCAATGTCCTGTTAGTGTTGAAGTTTCATTAGTGCGTGTATATTTGCAGAACCTAAGGTGGTAATGCCCATAATCCTTATAGAAACATGATGTCATTTGATTGAGTAAAGAACTGATATCTTAGAATTTAGTATTTTATTGTCGGTCGTTCCCTCTTACATTTATGTGCTTGAAGTAGTTTTCCTTTTAGCATCTTGTACGAAAAATGTATACTTTGTAGTGTATTCATAGAGACATGGATACACCCAAATTTGAAAGTTTTAATTATAAGTTTGTGTTCATTTAGATTGATAGAAGTAAGCGGGTAGAGATTATAGAGTGACCAACGATAAGGAAAAACTTTATCACTTGCTATTGATTGGTAGGAATGTTAAACCCTAGCATATACTAGTTATTTTCTTTTTATTTTGTGTTGGAATGACTTGTATTAGATAAAGATATTAGTTACAATGAATTGTTCTGTAGAGCTGATATCCCTGATGACAAAATGGGGGATTAGAACTGCAAACTTGACAGTTTATGTGTGCTAGATAATTTATATCAATCGTCCTGCAGTTGATGTGTGTTGGAAGTTTGTTCCTGATGGCCCAATGTACCGCCTAACACTCCATTTACTCAGCATTTACTCCATTTACTCAGCATTTACTGCATGTTTGAAGTATCTGCAGTTGCAACCTGTAAGTTCGCATGCTCCCATCATTAGTATCCTTATGAAAGGATCTGCATCATATATTGTACGTAGTTGATTATGTTTATCTCATATGTGCATGAATCCGCATCATATTGTCTGCAAATTATTATTTGTAGCGAAGACTTTTTTATTTTGCAAATAAGTAATTCATTAAAAGTAACCCTTAAAACATGAGTAGTAAAGCCATCTGATATGGAATGAGTCTGCTACTCTACTGATAAAGCCGAACTAATACAAGATGGTGGAAGATAATACCAGTTTAAGTTACATTTAAAATGTTTTGCCTCTTTAGCTTAAAGATCTGCTACTCTGTTTGCAATTCTTTGGACAAACATAAAACCTAAAAAATTAGAAAAAAAGCGGACTTCCTTCTTTGCTTCCTCCATTAGCGCTTGATTCTGCCGGGATGTAGTCGATGGTTTCCCATTTAAATAGCCAAAAATTTCTCCTTAGCCTTTTTTGCTGCCTGCAAGAGTCCTATTGCTTCTGCTTCTTCTGGGGTTGTTGCGCTGCATTGTCCTGCTCTTCCTTATTCATCTGCATCATCACTAAGAATTATCGCAAAGCCAGCTGGTATATCACTAGTAACCCCAGCAGCATCAACATTAATTTTGTGTTCATTTATGCTGGGAAATTTCCATTCTTCATTGTCAATATGTAGAGGTTCCTGCCTGGAGCTGTTATTCAATCATGTATTACCAAGGTTCTGCTAAAAAAGTATATGTATTTGAATATCCATTGCTAATTGTATTGCAGTTTTTTGTGTTCCTTGAAAAACTTTGTTACATCTTTCTTTCCAAATGAACCACATTTTGGTTAAAATTATCTCTTATCTCTAAAGGAATCATAGTATTTGGTTTTTCTATCCAAGACTTGCATATATTCAAGAAATTTACATTATTATCAAAGTGGATCTGAATTGGATTATGAGCTAACTCCCATACTGAAATAGCAAAAGGACAATGCAAGAAAACATGTTTTACGGTTTCATCTTCTCTACTTCAGAAAGAACATTTAGGTGATATATCTTTCGTGGATTTAGCTAGTTTTGAATTTGTCGAAATTGCATTCTGTAAACATTTCCAAGCAAATATTTTGACTATCTGAGATACATTCAGTTTCCATAGGTCCTTCAAAAATTTATCAGTCATATTTAGATTATTGGCATTTATCTTAGCTTCCCCTAACTTGTATACATAGATTTAACTGAAAATTCTCCTGATTTTATTAATTACTAGCGTAGTTCGTCAGATTTGGAGCTATTTTGCTGTTTAAGAAAACTCCTATGTTGCAAATCCTTTCTGCAACAGTATTTGGAAACATTGAAAAGATTAAAGTTTCATTCTACTTTTTAGTGACATAATCTAAAAGATCGGCAAAAAGTGTTAAATGTTTGTTTGTATCATTACGATATTGGTTAAGGTTCTCTTTGAAATCCGGGATTCACATGTCTTCTCAAATGTTAATATTTTTTCCATCTCCTACCTCCCATATAAAGTTTTGTACTATCAATTTTAATCCTTTACCCATACATTTCCATACCCAAGAGCTATTAGATGAAATTTTGGTTCTAAATGCTGATTTTTTCCTAAAGTATCTAGGCTTCAACCGAGAAGCCCAAAGAGAATTTGGTTCACTTAGTGGTCTCCATGTCAATTTAGCAATCACTGCTAAGTTCATATGTTTAGCATTTCTAAAACCTAATCCACCTTTGTGTAATGGTTTACATAGACAAGAATAAGCTTTGGGATAAAAACCTTTTGCCTTTGCTTTCTTTCCCCACCAAAAATCTCTTTAAATTGCATTTATTTTATTTTTGATTTTTTTTGGTAAAATGAAACAACTCATCTGGAAAGTGGTTGTGCTAGCTAACACAACTTTATTTAAAACCATTTTACTTGATTGCGGTAAAACCTTCCCTTTCCATCCTTGTGCTTTGTGTTCCATTTTTTCCACTATTATTTCAAAGGTTTTTTATCTTTGATTTATCTATAAATAAAGGTGCTCCTAAATAAGAATCTTTTAAGTCTATCTTTTTTGTTTTGAGTATTTTGGCCATCATTCTTTGGTGTTTAGGATGAACTTTCGTATTGAAAAAGACCCCAGATTTTTCAAAATTAATGAGTTATCCTGAAGCTTTGCCAAAAAAATCAATAGTTTTTAGGATATTCTTGCATTCATATAAATCAGCTTTTATGAAAAGAAGACAGTCATCAACGAAAAACAATTGGAAAATTGGCTTGTTTTTAGGAGTCAACTTCACTCCATGAATTAGTTTGTCATTTTGATGAGTTAAAACATGTATAGAGAAAAATTTCATACAAATAATGAAAAGGTAAGGAGATAAAGGGTCACCCGGGGAACTATTGAGAAGAACAACAATAGAAGAAGTAGAAATACATTGATCAATCAAGTTGCAAAAATGGGAGTCGAAACCGAAAGCTTTGAGAGCAGATATTAGGAAACTCCAAGTCACCCTTTCAAAAGCCTTTGACATATCTATTTTATAATTCCTAGGCCTTCAGATTTTTTTCTTTTTGAAGGTGTGAATTATTTCGTGAGCTATTATTATGTTGTCAATGATTTGTCTATTTGATAAAAAAAATGCTTGGAAAGTGGATATTATTTTATCTAGGATCGGTTTAATTCTATTTGCTAGACGTTTCGCTATTATTTTGTAGGTGGTATTGCAGAGTCCTATTGGCCTAAATTGACTTGGATTTTTTGGCTATCTTATTTTGGGAATGTGAAAAAGAAAAGTTTTATTTAGTCCTTGATGAAGAGATGTTGTTTCGAAAAAAGTTGGATAGTTTGTGTTACTTGATCCCCTACAATGGCCCAATTTTATTTAAAGAAACTGGCTGGAAATCCATCCGGCTCTGGTAATTTATCATTTTACTGTTTTTTTAGAACCTGGAATATTTCCTCCTTCGTTGGGATACTATTAGGTTCACAGTTTCAGCATTTGAGACATCAGGATGAATTGCACTAAAAATATCATCTTGATGGGTATTATATCAGTTCCATCCGCAGAAAAAAAAGTTTTGAAAATAATCATTTAGAGTAGAATGGATTTCCTTCCCATTGAAAGTAATTTCATCTGTACTCTTTTCAAATATTCAATCGTATTCCATTTCCTTTTTTGAGAGTAACTGTATAAAAATGTTGTGTTTTTTTCCTTCTCGTAAAGCCATTATGTTATCTCTTGATTGTTGTTTTGTTATTTCTTCTTGCGTATCATACAATTTTTCTAAATGTTGTAATTTTTCTTGTATTAGTTTTTCTTTTTTGTAGATATGGGTGGAAAGATTTAAATTATCTATTTGTTGAAGAGTCTTTTTAATTTGTTTAGCAGGTAAACCAAAAACATTTTTCTTCCAACCTAACAATCGGCACCCTAAGTTCTTAAGATTATCTACCAAAGATGTCGCTGGGGAATCTATGATCACATGATTCCAAGAATTTTGAATTATTTGAACACATGAGATTTCTTTTTTCCAGGTGCATATAACTTGAAGATCCAATTAAGTTTTTCATAAGCATTGTCCAAAGATAGGGAAATAGGACTATGGTCAGAACCTACTGCCACTAAGTGTGTTAAGGTGGCTTTAGGGAATTGAAGAGTCCAATCTGTATTGGCTACAACTCTATCTAATCTTTCTTGGATATTAGCAGAATCCTTTCTATGGTTATTCCAGTTAAAATCATATCCAAAATATCCTAAATCAAGAAGTCCCGCTCTTTGAAGAAATTTGCATAATACTCATTATCTTTTTTACTAAAAAGTAGTCCACCTAGTTTTTCAGATTGGTCGAAAATTAGGTTCAAATCTCCTATCAAAACCCACATCATTTCATTTTTTTGAACTTGTTCTGCTATTCTATCAATAAAATACCAAGCAATGTTTATATTAGAAGGATATCTTCTTCAAAAAAATAAATAAAAAATTAGAAGGATAGGGACTGTAGCGCCCCCTAAGCTAGCAGCTAATTAAATAACAGATTAAACTAAATAAAGCGATAATATGAATCTAAATCATTTACTTAAACATTCAATTAAGAAATCTGCTACAAAACTTAACCCAAAACTAACCCCGCTCAGAAATATATATATATATATATATATAAGAACTCCTTTCAAATGATACATATACAATAGTCATTTGGTTTGCAAATAAAATTTACAACATAATAAAAATAGCAATATTTAACTAATTAACTGAGTCAACTCCTTGAAGCTTTCGCTGTGCAATTCTGATCTGTCTTTTAACCTGAAAGTGGAAAAGGGTGAGCACAGAGTTCCCAGTAGGAATAACATTTAACTTTAAAGAAATCATGAGCAAGATTTGGAAAACAATTAATGTTTTCCCAAACATCAGTGACTAAGTCACTGGAATGCACAAACATGTATATGGACAGACTCCTTCGTCAAACAATGTATAATATTGTTGTGCAATTCCGAACTCGTAAATCCAAACCTAATCATACATATGGATGTCGACAATTCCGAACTCGCGAACTGTCGACCGATATAAGCATAAAAGCTGAATTCATGTAGATATAAATGTGAAGGAGCGTACCCTATATACCACATGTGGAAATTCTCATTTCCCATAACAATTCATAATGACATATCTTACAAGTCCTTTCCATTTCATGGAAAGATTCAAAGAATCGACAGAATTATCGTAATGCAGTTTATATAAAGCATGGAATGCATGACAGACAATGTATGAGTTGATAAACATAAACTTTTGTAAAAGAAAGAAACAATGGTTTCAAAAGAGTTAAAGTATTCCCACCTCTTTTGATGACAATCCAAGCCTACCTCGAGATCCACGATCCACTGGTTCTTCCTCTGAATCGATCGTTGTTAATAAATATCAACTGTTAATCACAAAAGCACTTTAAGAGTTTAGCCAAAAGACCCACACAAGGCTCATATGATAATCTCATACAAGTCTCTAGTTATAGGCTAAGTGAAATAACTAATGGTTCTAGTCTTATTCTTTAACTTGGTAAAAGTAATTTTGGGATAAAACAATATCTACTTATCCAAATAGGGTCAAATTGGATATCATCGGAAATCCCTCGAAAAAATCTACAACTTTTCAGAGGAACCGAAACCTAATTCGGACCATAAATGGTCCAAAAACTCAATTTACTATTTATGGCCCTAAGCCCAACCTCATGGGCCTGATCCTGTCCAACCTATCAAACCGACCCATTAACGATTTGACTAACCCATCGGATCAACCCACGACCCGAACCCTTAACCCATTTCTCTTACCCACAACCCAAATGGTCTGACAGCTTACTCGGTCATCTTCTTCACCAGTTCCTGAAAATATTCCCAAGTGTTTTCCTAACAACACAGTTCCAGGGTTCAACTTTTAAGGTATCTATATTAATATATACATCTCCAAAAGTATCAAACTCAAGTTCTTAAGAATCACACGGTCACCACCTACAAATTATGCGTACTGAATATTTTCCACTTACCAATTTAACCTATCTAGAAAGGCTCCTACTTATATCAACTCGTGACTGTTTACACACAGACTCAGCTGTGACGGGTACTTTTCTATCAAGCATAACTCACTCGTTCCTCAACCAAAATGATCAAACTTTATATGCACAGAACCACTATACAAAGAGCTACAATTTACGTTTATAGGGTTACGTCTAATTCAATTATTAAGGTACCTAAACAATTGTATAGATATAGAGCAGTAAACAATTAACTTTACATAAAATCATGATTTTCAAATAACAAGAACTTGATTGTTTCTACTCTAATTTCTATCTAACAACTACCCAATTCTTCAAAAAAATTCTCGAGTAGTTTAAAAATGTTATCTTTGTTTCTTAAACTTGTTTCCATCATGCCCATCTTCTTAAGAATTAATTCATCATCTATATGATTAAGAACACCATTAACATAAATCCTTCCAAGTTCTTCTGTCACAAACCATAACCTATCTACTGATTTCAATAAGAATTATCCATCATCACCCTATTCAAATAAGAATTCCTTAACTCCCATCAATAACAAGAACCTAATTCTCTCCATAACTATTTCTTAAACTCCTTCTTTACCTCTCCTCCTTCCTTCTCAAACTAATCCCTTCTTTTAAAACAAATAGCACCAACTCTCTCAATGACTAATAACCCTGCTTCATCAATAGCTCTTGCTTAGTTCTCAAATAAGGTAAGTTTCATACATAAAATATTTATTTAGTTAACTAGTGTAATTAGGCCATTAGCCTAATCTAAACATAATTAGGTATAACTTAATTAGTAAGTTCTTTTACTATACTAACCACTCCAAATTACTAAGGGACACTCTTTCACTAAGGGAAGGCCCGCTCAAAGGTCAGGGTCAAATCGAAAGCTCCGGTCAACATCAACGGCATCGATCAACTCCGGTAGACTTTGGTCAAACTTCAACATCTAACTTTCGGAGTGTGATATCTTTCTCATCCGGTATCTGTTTGACGCGTTCGAATAGTCCATTTCGCGCAACCTTTCGAGATCTATCTAATGGTTATAATTTCGTATCTAAATCGTTGTTAGATTAATTTCTATTAATTAATGATCGTGTTAAACTAAACAAACTATTAGCGGCTAATTTGTCACTTGACTAGTCTAATAGCGTTGACGAGTTTGAGGATCCTTACAGGGACTTCCATAGAAACAAGTAAGAATCCATTGTTTCAATTCAAATTGAGTTTGTAATATGATGTTGGTCATATTTAAGTTGCATTGAATTATTTCAAAGTGAAAACCATCAATCCACGTTATAGCTAAGCCTCTTGTTTTTCCTATTGAATCAGCAATGTAGGTATCCGCGAAAGTAGAAAATAAAGATTTCACTAATGATCTTTGAGATTTGGTTTCTGAAAGGAAAAAGAACTCTGGTTTTTCGGTGTCTATAACATGTTTTAGGTGGTTTCGGGTGAAAGGATTTCTACATCCTTGCACATTCCAGGGAATTAGTTTCATCATTTTTATTATTTTTTTTTTTTTTTGGATTTGACAAAGATGTTGTTTAAGATTTGAAGACGCAGGACAACAAAGACGATCTAAATCAGGATAAAACCCAGGAAAATAAAACATAAAAAGTAATTTAGAAACTAAGGAACAATTTAATTCTAGTTATCTAGTTCTTATCATCTGAGTTATACCCTCTATAATGGAATTAACAATATTATTCAATAACACAGAGTCTCTAAATTAATCCTATTAAAAAAGCAATGATTGAAATTAAACTAAAATAATACAAATTTGAAATTAGGTTTTAAGGAAAGGGGGAAAACCTGTAACTCCTCATGTCACTTTGGAGATGAAGATAATAAGAACGAGAGAGGAAGGAATGATTCTGATTTTCTATTGTGATCTTTAAATTAGAACCATATTGATTTATTTGGACCTCTGAATGAGTTGAATTAGAATTTCCGGCATATGATGAGGATGCAAAATCAGGAATAACTATATGAAATGCAGCTTCAGAACCAATAGGAAAATCAGATACAATAACTTAAAACCTGGGTTCAGAGAGCAAGGATGAGTATTGAAGTTTTTGATTAGTGAAGAACAAGAACTGACTAAATAAGGGGAATCAAATGATTCATTAGAATTTTCATAGGAAGAGAAAGATAGCCTTCTTCCTATAATAGGAGACGAATTGATTATAACTACACTTGGGATCGCAATATCCTGTAATAACCCCGAACCATATACCTGAATCAAATCTGTGGAACTGGGGCGATCTAAAACCCGGTTCCACTCGGAACTTGGGCTCGTAGTTGGTAAAACTCTTCTGATTAGGTTATCTGACTGGATATTGAAGTTTTCAGGAATGTTAAAAGGAAAGGTTCTTTTTCCAAGAATTGAATCAGAGACTAAAGGCGTATCTGAGTCCAACAATGGATCTTGGCTAGTATCTGCAAGATTGTTGATGGAAACATCTCTTACTGCATTTCCTCTTAAAGTTTGAGGTTCGAACAGAGATTGGAATGTATCTTGAACTCCAGGTAAAGCAAAGAAAGATTCCACAGAGTAATGATTTTCGTGGCAGTCCGAGATGTTCTTAGGATTCCATATCTGTACTTGTGTATCATTCAAGAAGTTTAGATCATCACATGGATAAGGAGAATCCACTGTGATGTCATAAATGTCTTCAAAATATCTATTTTGAATAATAGCATAGCCTAATTCCTTGTGACCAAATCTTAGACAATGATAGCAGCACTGAGAAGGAAGATTAAGATAGTTGAAGAAAATTTCTGTTACTGGGTATTTTCCCATTTCCACCAGAAGCCTATCTACCAAAGGTTTTTCTACGTTTGCCCATACTAGAAACTTAGGGGGAAATCAAAAGAAACTCGGTCACTCCAAGTACATGCTTGCCTTACTATGCCAATTTTGCTTGCTATAAACCCTATCATTTCATTACTTTTATGCTCATGTTTAGCATTTAAGATATTAGCCCAAATAGAATTTCCATGACAGCTTCAGTAGATATTTGCATACGGGATACGCTTTAGTTGCATCTAGAACCGTTCTGAAAGGATACCAAGGACCATTAGAAGTAACTCTAAAGAAATCTTCGTAAGAAAGGAAAGTAATAATGAAGAGATTTAGGCCCACTTCTCTGAGTTGGAAAGGAGTATTAGGTCCCCAGAAATGTGTTAAAACCCCTCTGATTTCCCAAGGTTTGAACAAGTTAACTGAAAAAATCCTAGCTAGTTGTTTTTAATACCAAAATCTCTAACAAATTCTGATGGAGTTGGTAGAATTCCTACATGCATATGATTCGCAAATCTTTGAGACAATGATAAACTACTAAGATGTTTATACATGTGATCTTCAATAGCCATGATGCTGGATGAAAATCATATATAAAAATGATGGAAGTTGCTACATTATGTGAATTGAATAGACGAGGGTACCAAAATACACCAAAATCTTTTGTTTATCAACCTATAAGTCCTCTACCGAATGTGATCATCTATGGAAAAAGTCGAGACAATACGATAATTCGGTCCACACTTCATGTGATCGTCTATGGATACGAGATCGAGAAAATACAACAACAAAATCACTTATGTGATTGACTATGGATACAAGATCGAGACGATACAACAACAAAGTGTGTACTTGATAATAGGTTCGGAAATAACCGAAACTATATAGGATCAATATCAAGTATTACAGAGTTAACGTACTTGTGTATTTAACTTAATTATAATAACAATTATAATACGGAAAACAAAGTAAAAGACACAACAAGATTTTGTTAACGAGGAAACCGCAAATGCAGAAAAACCCTGGAACCAAGTCCAGTTTTGAATACTCTCAGAATTAAGCCGCTATACAAAATCAAATATCAACTTCGTATAGTTGAGACCAAGCAGACTACCCCTAGCTACTTAGTCCCTTCAGTATCCCCGTGCCTCGACTTCTAGAGTCACGTACGTGAATAGCAAGTCCTTTGGATCGTATTCCAAACAACAAAGGAAGAATCGGTTTGGTAACCACTCTAATCAATCTTGCTAGATGATATGTGGGTTGTTGAAAAAGGCTCTTATGTTTAATCTGATAAACTCCCTTGTGTTGTTAGAGCAATCTAACCAATAACTACCGACATACTCAAGTTTATATTCGCACTCAATCGATATGGATCTCAAAGAAAAACTATAGAGAATGCCGATCTAACGCAACTAGTCATTCAGATCTATCAACGATAAACTGATTCTAGTTGGATCCCAGCCAATCAAGGTCTGTGCACTAAATCCACAAGATATGAAAACTAATAAGAATTATTCTTTGTCTTCAAATCTTCTATTTCCTTCAAATACCTCCACAACAACACTTGAATCCTCTTGTGATCAATCACACACAGAACGAAGTCTGTTAACAATGGATTATCACAAGATGTCTTTCGATCTAACAATAGTTCTAAAGATCCCGTCGATACAAGATGTCTTATATCAGAACAGAAGATTCTCAACAATAAACAAACTAGGTGCAATCAAAGTGTTAACAACGTTAATCAATCAAATCAATAATCAAAAACTAATAACACTGCAATTATTTTGTTTCCCACCAACGATACTCGTAGAGATTCTTGATCCCACAGAAGTCTTTAAACGAGCGGTCGTAATAGATTTAACCTAATCAGGATATTTTCCTCTCTGAATAGACGGCTCCACCAGAAACAACAAGAAATGAAGTTTGCGAAGATTTTAGGATAGTTTGCTAGAAATGCAAACTTAGGTATTTATAAACTAAGGTTGTTTGGACACCAAGGAATTTTCAAAACCGAAAATATTCTTAAGATATGCAATGAATGCCTGAATTTGGTTTTCCTAATTCCAATAAATATAGTCCAATATTTTCCAAAATCTCTCATAGAAAATCTTCAATTAGTAAATGCACATTACTAATTTTTATTCTCTAGAGCTATGCATTAATTGCTGGTGATTAAAGCATGTAAAACCAAAATCCTTAACTAAAAGATTCTTAATTTATTTCGGTTACAGGATCACCTTGAGTACCAAGGAATATCTTTGAACAATAAATGATAAGAGTTAACGCTCATGTTCAAAGTATGTTGACATGTTTACACAATAAATCTTAATTCTGAAACTAGACAAGTTCATGAAGCAAATATGTAATTCATGGAAAATCAGATTTGTATATTGGAATCGGTTCTACCAAACTTCCAAACAAGTTTAGAATTGGTTCTACCAAAATTCCAAGACTACCATGTGATCGGTCCTACCAAGTCACAATGGTTAGTTGTGATCGGTCCTACAAAGTCACATACATGGGTTCTGATCGGTTATGCCAATCACAAGGATCGGTTCTACTTAAACATGGTACCTACTTTTGATTGGTCATACCAGTTACTAGGATCGGTCATACCAATTACAAGGATCGGTCACACAACCTCTTATGATCCGTCACACCAATTACCATAATTGGTAACACCAAATACAAGGATCGATCATACCATCTAATGGTGATTACTTAGGATTGGTTATACCAATTACCAGAACCGGTCATACCAAATCATAAGTCTAGGTATTTTGATTGGTTATACCAAGATACATAACCTGAGTTAAGATCGGTTCTACCAACTCACACATATTGGTCATCCAAAGAATATGCAATGCATATACGGGCCAATATACCTATTGATTTCCCTTTCAATTAATGAAACAAATTCACGAACCTACTTACTTAAACAAATGTAAAACATTGTTTCCTAGGATGAAATCTTCGCCATAAACCCATACACATAATCGTAAAACTATATACAAGATTATGCCGATGTCATATATACGAAGTTCAAAAGATAAGTGTAATACTTTATAATCTAATTCCTTAATACTATTGTTTATGGTGGATTTTTGACAAAAGCTAAAATCATAAAATCAGGATCTTGCATGTTTCTATCACGGCTTCAGACACATATGTTAAACTCATATTTTAGGATTCGTGAAAGCTCATTTCACAAATCTGACTGAGCGTACACCCTCTCAAAGATCTGTATTAATATGTTATTCATAAAGCCTCTCAACTGAGCTTTTTGACAGTTCGCATATTTCATCAACACTTCTACATAAAATCGAAATGATCAGACGACTCCTAGACATATTGCATGCTAGTATAAAGCATTAACGTCTTCAGGATGCCACACTGTTCCCTGACTATGTATAATGCATATGTATAAAATCTCTTAATGATTGGACGACTTCTAGACATATTGCATGCTAGTATAGAGCGCTAACATCTTCAGGATGCCACACTGTTCCCTGACTATGCATGATCAGTATTCAGAACGAGTATGATGCCTCTATCATCTCATACTTCGATTCTCGAATAAACATAATGCTCCTAGACATATTGCATGTTAGTATAGAGCAATTCACAGATCAAATTCTAGCGCAACATTCATTAATTGAATTCGTAGAAAAATAATCTATTTTATCTCATTACTCCGTTTCATGACTTATTCCCGGCTGAATTCCATGAATTCATAATAGATAATCAATCCATCTCATTACTCCATTTCATGGCTTATTTTCAGCTAAATTTCATGAATTAATAATAGAGATTCACAATTCGGGCATCTGGGCCACCACCGAATAAGCCCCGAGAAAATGGTGCAAGTGTACTTAACAATAGTGCACGAATGAGCACCCAAATATGCATGAGTGAGCACCCAAATTCATAAACGATCATTCAAAAATATGGACGAACGAGGAAACCTATGCAAAATAGAAAGGAAAATATTATAAAATAAAATAAAAGAGGCGCAGAGGATCGGGCCCACCAGCTGGCCGGTCATGCCGCCGTGGCCGGTCCCGCCTCTCCCTTTATTTTATTTTCTAATTTATTTTATTATTTTTTCTTGTCTCTTGAAAACTCGTTGTTTGAGCAAACTTCCTCGTTTGAGCAAAACTCTTAGTTTCTCCATATTTCCTCAAATGATGAAAATAATGATATAAAATAGGGAAGAGCACGGGTCGGATGGCCATGCCTTGGACGTGGACGGTCCCACAACTCTTAATTTATTATTTTATTATTATTATTTCTTCTCTCATCTCATGAAACTCCTTCGTTTGAGCAAAAAACCTAATTTTCTATATTTCTCATATATTGCTCAAACCATCAAAAGCCAAAAATTCAAATGGTCACATGACCATCCAGGCTTCTCATGGAAAATATTAAAATATTATTTATTTTAACATTCTCAAAATATTGGTCGCACGAGAAAAGTTCTACTTGCTCATTCAAGCAAAATCGAGAGTTTCAGTCAAGATCAAACTCTTCTGAAAATCCAAAATATTGCTCGAACGCGCACCAGAAAATACCAAAATTCTCATGATTGAGTCAGGACAATATGGTGACACGGGCATGCTACCTTGACCGACCAGGGTCAGCCCGTTGGCTTATAGAAGACGGTCCCACACTCTCATATGATTTTGACCTAATTAATTTATATTGGGTTCAAACTCTTTCCAAACAACTTGGAATTTGATCAATCGACCATCTGTTGGTCCCACGACCACCAGGGCCGGTTTCATACCCCTGGTCAGTCCCTCATCTCTCTATTATTAGGTTTTACGACTTAATACTCAGACGAGCACTATTTTTAATAATGATTAAACGAGGATTTAATCATCCTTTCACCTACTGGTCTACAAAGAACTTTAGTGCGAACTCATTCGAGCACCTGGGAGCTACATGGTCGACCCATCATCCCATGTATCCGATCACTCTCTCAATCATTTGCTTGATAATCAGTAAATTATCAATTGATCAACAATCGATCAAAATTAGGGTTTCAAACCAAATGATATGCAAACCATAATTCTGAGCAAGTTCATGATGAGTGCCAAATAGTGCAAATTTATACACCCTTTTACTGGCAATTATCTCATCTTTTGTGCTTTAAAATCATATATTATTCCAAATTCTGTATTTTCATTGTTTTCAAGAATAAATATGTTTACTAATTAATTTTTTGTTCTTGGGTACTAAATAAAGGTTGGATGAATTAAGAAGCTAAAAGAGCAGATAAATGGTGGCTAGCGACTACGGAAGAGAGACAATGCAAATCTCCCGCGAGAAGGCCGTGAAACGCGAAGAAACATCACGTAAAGAACCTCCGCAATCCGTTTGCACTCGCTCCGCAAGACGCTTACAAAGCCTAAACCTAGCAGTGGGCTTGGTAGAGAACCCAGAAATATAAACCCAAGATCTAAACCCGTTTCCCTACCTGGGCCGTCGGATCTGATACAACTGCTTATCATATAAACGACAACTCTTACAACAGACCATCAAGCCCTATACAACTGCTCAACACCCAAGTCTCCTATTCTTTTCTCCCCCGTCGAACAGAACCATCACCACATTCATTTCTCCTTCAGTTCCATTTACATATCCAGCACCTCCATTACCCTTTCTCCTCAGTACACTGAGCACAGCTTCACCATCATTAACGCCACCATTAACTCCTAATTCTCCATCTCTCTCTATCTTATCTTTATTCTTATCAAGAACAGTAACCCTAGAAGATAAGATTTAGAGAGGTAGAGTTAGCTGTACAATTGAGGGAACATCGATTTAATGAAGTTGCAGGGAAACTGAAGGCAGAGAAATTCAATGGAGTATTGTTGGTGAGTTGGTTCTTATTAATTGTCGAATTGAAGAAGGAATGAGGATTTTTGTGTATAAATAGGGACTTGTTTCTCTGTATCAAATCATCCAGTCTATCCGGATCAATCATCTAGTGTAATACTGTTGTTTGCATCTTGTTCATCATGTTCTAATCTTCATTTCTAGGGTTTAGATGAAGCCCTAGCTCGCTGTTATGCTATTCATACTGATTGTGATATTCTTGAATTCTTAAACGTTTTTAAGATAGAATATAATCTTTAGTGCTTCAACATCTTGCTCTCACAGTGTATGCCATGTATCCATTGTAGTTAGATTACCATTGTGTTTATTGTGCTGCAACTCAATCTTAACCAAACTGTTATTGATCCTTAGATTAGTTGTGCTTTAGCTAGACAGTTAATTCTTTAGAAAGATACCTTAGTTGCAACTACACTATCCATTGGAGAAACACCTTAGATATAGGGAAGACTTGATCTTCACCCTTATCTGCTATAAGGACAAGAGTAACATCATTAGTTGAATACATAATGTAAGTTAGCGGTGGATTTGACAATCCTAGTTCTCTCATTCTCATTGTTTACACCTGAGTTATTTGCATCTTTTACTGTTGTTGTCACCAATCTCTCCGTCGTATCGACACAAACAAACCCATTTTGGTTGCTCTCTACTTGAAGTCAGTTGCCGTAATATCATAGTTTTAACTTTACACCCACCTTGTACCTGTGGATCGACCCGTGCTTGCCCTATGTTTCATATCGACACTGTGCACTTGCAGTTATCATTGTAGATATCTTTCTTAACCTATCAAGTTTGCGGGGACTCGGTAGCGGTGTAGCTGAAGTTCCATCTTTACTTTACTGATTTTCAGTTTAATCTGTATATATGTGTTTAGTTTCCATTTTCTTGCTGTGATAACTTAGTTGTTCAATCCATCTGTGTATAATTTTCATCTCCTTAGTGTTGGATATAGTTGCTAATTTTGTGTCATTTAAGTTGCTTGGATCATAATCTTGTTAGTATCTTTGTAATTTGCTCTTTTTTTTTTCTCTCTCAGTTCATTGGTCCTTACATGTTGTAGCTTAGGCTGTAAAATCTCATCAGTAAATTAGTCATTGCTGAAATCCCCTGAAGGTGTTGCTCTGCTGTTGTATTGTGTTGGCATAGCTTAGATTTAGTCTGGAATAAATTGAAATCCATGTCCATCATAATTCATTTATCTATATAAAGATGCACCCTGTTATTTTGCATTTGCATCTAGTCATAATCTCAATTTATAGCTAGTGAAAATCTATTAATCTGTTAATCTCCATCTTTTTATTCTTTTTATTTTAGTCAGTTTACTTTGCATCATCAATTCCAGTTGTTATATTGTGTAACTTAGCATTAGTTCATATGTGATTTAATTTGCATTCTGTAGTTAATTGCATCATCTAGTTGTACTCTGCATTCAGTTACCACTTACATAATCCTGTAGCTGTATAAAGTAGTTCATTGTCACTGTCACCCTGTATAAATTCCACCCCAGTATTCTGCATAGCACTCCTGTTCTGTTTACTTTTGAATATTTCATTGTTTCACTGTGCTACCTGCACATATTTGAGTACTGACATCCTCTCTTGAGAAAACAGGTACCCGTGACATCTCTGTACAAACCAAGGGAAAGAAGGAGAAAAAGGAGCAGAGTTATTATGGCGAAACCCGGTTAGTGTCATTCTTGAACCTCATTATTATTTATATATGCATGAATGATACCCCATGTTTGCTTGATAACCTAGCTGCTTGACCAAACATTTCCCAAGCTCTGCAACATATATCTGAGTAACATTTTGACCTGCTGGAATTATCATCTCTCTGTGCATGCATCTCTCAAGATAGGGACCGTTGATAATTGTATGTATACTTGCATAGTTTTTGCATCTAGGCGCATAATTCCCTATTTCTCAAAGTTGTACATTTGCTTAAGTTATCTGATAGCCAAAACTGGTTGACTTATGCTCTGCCTTGACTGACTGCCATGAATGCTTGCTAAACGGGTACTTCGCACGTAGTTGAGTAAAATCATTGCTCACTGAAATTGTTACTTCACTTTACTGGGCTTGTGTATGTCTGCACCTCGTAATGTGGACATAACTTGTGTTTATCCCTGAAACAATTTGAATCTGTATACAAATTCTGAGAATTAGCTTTTGAGCTTGTGATTGTTGAGTATGCTTTGGTTAGCTGAGTTTGTTATTAGCTGTACTAAGTGATTGTGAACCTCTAAAGTTGACTGTCATATTCATAAGCATAGATCTGGAATATGCGATGACTGTCTGTTGAACTAGTTTCCCTGGTACCTTTGTGCATGAATCTGTGATGCATGAGTAGCATGTTTACCTACTAAATCTGTTGTGTTCTGTGGGCTATCTAAATTCTGAAACATATTGATCCTACATGTGCAAGCCCAATAAAAGTTCTTTGCAGTTTCTACTTGTCCATTCGGTGCAACATAATAGCTCTGTGTGCATAGCATAGTTCCTAGGACTAGCTTTTGATTCTAAAGACTCTGTTGCCCGGAATTTTGATTCTCTTGATTGTTAAATCTTGTCTCTGTCACGTGACTAGTATGTATGCTAGGCTATGATCGTCACCTTCCGTGACCAAACAAACCGACTAGTTAGAATTAGCCAAGAGGATATTGTTGATATTCCTAGTTCTGAGGTAGACAGTCCCGACCAATCCGAAACAATGGGTGAAATAATTGAACCAGGACCGTAGTATGAAGGAGTACATGTACCCAACTAGGGAAAGCCAGTCCTTTTGCATCATTCTACCAGCTGATGTTGGACAGTTTGAACTAAAAGAAAGCACAATTCATATGTTGCCTGTGTTTAGAGGGGTTGATGCTGAAAACCCTTGCCACCATGTAAGAGATTTTGAAGATATCTGTGGGACTCTGCGTTTTAACCAAATGCCAAAAGAGTCCCTCAAACGGAGACTGTTTCCCTTCTCTTTAAAAGAGAAAGCCAAGTCTTGGCTGAATGCACTACAACCACAGTCCATTGGATCATGGGAAGAGCTAACAAAAGACTTTTTCAAAAAGTTTTTCCCGAACCATAAGACTGTGGCAATTCGTCAAAGTATGAATAGTTTTTTGCAATTAGAGGGTGAGACCTTGGCCAAATATCTGGAGAGATTCAATGAATTATTGCTCCAATGTCCTCACCATGGTTTTGAAAATGGAGACTCGTGCAAATTTTGTATGAAGGTCTAGATGTCAGTACCCGATCCACAATTAAGTCAATGTGCAATGGTTTATTCATTGACAAAAGTGCTAATGAGGCTTGGAATTTCTTAATTGAAAGTCCATTCATGAACCCAAAAAGACTACCCCTGTAGTCAATGTCCGTAGAATTGAGTCTGACTTTGAGGCAAATGCAAAGATTGCATCCCTAGTAAGGAGAGTAGAAGCGTTAGAGCTGCAGAAGAATGTAAAACTACTGCCCTACTCTCCGTGAACAGATTGACACATCCACGTGTGTTGCATGTCACGGTTCATACCACTTAGTGGATGGTTGTCCAGACCTACATGCATTTCAAGAGTCTAAAATCGAGCAGGCCAATGCTATGTATCAGAAACAAGAGAACAACCCTTATTCTCAGACCTACAACCCAGGGTGAAGAAATCACCCTAACTTTTCTTGGTCTAAGGGGCCAGTACAAGGGGGTATAACTAGAAATAACCAAGGATATTCATATCCTAGGAACCCCCAAATACAAACATACACACAGTACCCTGTAGAGAAAAGGCCTAACTTTGATGATGGTATGAACCAAATGAATCAAAATATTTTGCAATATCAGAAGTTAAATGACCCGAGGTTTGCGAGTTTGGAACTCAAATTAGGCCAAATCTGTGATGCGCTAAATGAGAGAGAAAAGGGTAAACTCCCTAGTCAACCTCAACGAAATCCCAAAAGCGCATTTCAGGCAAGCACGTCAACTTACAATGAGTCCTCATAATATCAAGTGAATGTTGTCACCACTCTTCGTAGTAGTAAAGTTGTTGATAACAATGTAGGTGAGCCACAGTCGAGTGAGTTTACATCAGACTCACCAGTGCACACAGCACCACAAAAAAACATATGGTGTAGAAAAAGAATTTGATCATGATAGTGACTCTAAGAATTCTACTAATGGCAATGTTCCCTTACCATCATTTGTGCCTGTCCCATTTCCTCAAAGATTGGTACAACCGAAGAAAGGGAACCACTATAATGAGATGTTGGAGATGTTTAAACGAGTCAATATAAATATCCCCTTTCTTGAAGCAATCAAACAAATACCTTCTTATCCTAAATTTTTAAAAGATCTACGCATACAAAAGCGGAAGCTTCATGTGCATAAGCGTGCCTTTCTCACCGAGCAGTTGAGTTCGATTATTCAAAACAAAACCCCACCTAAGTTTAAAGATCCAGGTAGTCCAACCATCACATGCACTATAAGCGACCATACAATCGATAGGGTTCTTTTAGACTTAGGTGCAAGCATGAACCTTTTTCCATACTCTGTGTATGAGCAGTTAGGTCTTGGGGAGCTGAAACCCACTCTGTAAAAATCCCTCGTGGTATTTTTGAAGATGTCTTAATCAAGGTTGAAAATTTTTATTTCCCTGTGGACTTCATTGTGTTGGATACTCAACCTGTGCAAAACCCAGATTGTCACATTCCTGTCATTTTAGGACGTCCTTTCCTGGCAACGTCTAACGCTATTATAAACTTTCAGAATGGAGTGTTGAATTTGTCTTTTGGTAACATGACTATAGAACTGAATTTTTTTAACATTAGTCAACAACCCATAGACTATGATGATTCTGAATTGCATGAGATTAACTTGATTGAGAGTCTGATTCAAGACTCATTGCCTGACATCTTATATGTGGATCCTTTGCAAGCATGTTTAGACAATTTTGACTTAGATATTTTTGATTCTAAGTATATTAGTGAAGTCAACTCTTTGCTTGAATATATACCACCCATAGATATTGCTAATTGGCAGAATGTTGTGGAACCACTTCCACTTTCTGATTCCAAGTCTGAACCATCTCTTGTGGAACCACCTAAGCTTGATTTGAAACCATTGCATGATACTTTGAAATATGCATTCTTAGATTTTTTTTGATACCTTGCCTGTTATTATAGCATCATGTTTAGACACTGAACAGGAAAGAAAACTTTTAGAAGTACTTAAAGAGCATAAAGAGGCCTTAGGTTGGACCATCTCAGACCTAAAAGGTATAAGTCCCACAATTTGCATGCATCACATAAATCTTGAAGAAAATACTAAACCATTTAGGGAAATGCAAAGGAGACTTAACCCCAACATGAGAGATGTTGTTAAAAGTAAGATTCTGAAATTGCTTGATGCAGGTATCATATACCCAATTCCAGACAGCCAGTTGGTCAGTCCCATTCAAGTTGTACCCAAAAAGTCTGGCATTACAGTAGTTCAAAATGAAATGAATGAGCTAGTCCCCGCTCGTGTGACCACAGGGTGGCGAGTCTGCATTGACTACAGAAAATTGAACACAACAACAAAGAAAGACCATTTTCCTCTTCCCTTCATTGACCAAATGCTAGAAAGATTGTCAAGACACAGTCACTATTATTTCTTAGATGGCTATTCAGGTTATAACCAGATTCACATAGCACCCAAGGACCAATGAAAGACCATATTTACCTGTCCGTATGGTACATTTGCTTATCATCGTATGCCTTTTGGGTTGTGTAATGCGCCTGCCACTTTTAAACGTTGCATGATGAGCATCTTTTCTGATATGGTAGATAAATTTCTTGAAATTTTCATGGATGATTTTTATGTCTTTGGGTCTTCTTTTGATGAACGTTTGAATCCTCTTACTCTTGTGCTGATTTGATGTAAAAAAAAGAATTTGGTTTTGAACTGGGAAAAATGTCATTTCATGGTTAACTCAGGCATAATTTTAGGCCATATCATTTCTGAAAAAGGCATAGAAGTAGATAAATCCAAAGTTGATCTCATTCAACACTTGCCTCAACCTCGCTCTGTGAGAGAGATAAGGTCATTCTTAAGTCATGCCGGTTATTACCGGCGATTCATCAAAGACTTTAGCAAAATCTCAAGACCCTTGTGTAGTCTTCTTGCAAAAGATGTTGCTTTTATATTTGATGATGCTTGTGTGCGTTCATGGGAAGAACTTAAAACCCTCCTCACATCTGCTCATATAGTCAGACCACCCGACTGGACCTTACCATTTGAAATTATGTGTGATGCATCTGAGTATGTTGTAGGAGCTGTTTTAGGTCAGTGAATAAACAAACTCCCTTATGTGATCTACTATGCTAGTAAAACACTTAATGATGCTCAACTGAATTATTTAACAACTGAGAAAAAATTGCTAGTTGTTGTGTTTGCATTGGATAAGTTTAGATCTTACTTGATAGGATCTAAAGTCATCATATATTCTGACCATGCCGCATTGAAATATCTTTTGTCTAAAAAAGATGCTAAAGCTCGTCTAATTCGATGGATACTCTTGTTACATGAGTTCAATCTCGAAATTCGAGATAAGAAAGGGTCCTAAAATGTTGTTGCTGATCACTTGTCTAGGTTGAATGTTAAATCTGTTGATGAATTCTCCTTATTAGAGAATCATTCCCTGACGAACAATTGATGCTTGTGTCTGAAATGCCTTGGTTTGCCGATATTGTTAACTACCTTGCTATAGGTATAATGCCTTTGCATCGGTGTAAACAAGACCGGTCCAAGTTCTTATCTGAAGTAAAACACTTCTTTTAGGATGACCCTTACTTGTTTAACTACTTCCCTGATCAACTCATTAGGAGATGTGTCCCAAATTCTGAACAAAGAGATGTCATCTCTTTCTGTCATGACCATGCATGTGGAGGCCATTTTAGTGCCAAGAAAACTACTGCAAAGATCTTGCAAAGTGGTTTCTATTGGCCAGAATTGTTCAAAGATAGTCATGCATTCTGTGTTGCTGGTGACCGATGCCAGAAATTAGGAAGTATCTCAAGAAGAAACATGATGCTCTTGCAACCTATTTTTATTATTGAATTATTCGATGTATGGGGTATTGATTTCATGGGTCCCTTTCCTAACTCTGAAGGTAAGATGTAAATTCTTGTTGATGTTGATTATATATGTCTCTAAGTGGGTAGATGCAATTGCAACCAAAACAAATGACCACAAGATGATACTTCCGTTCTTAAAAGAAAACATATTTTCTCGTTTTGGCACCCCTAGAGCTACAATCATTGACATGGGTTCACATTTATGCAATAAGTCTTTTGAGTCTTTAGTACGCAAGTATGGCATAACTCATAAAGTCGCAACCCCATACTATCCACAAACCAGTGGACATGTAGAGGTGTCTAATAGAGAGATTAAGCATATTCTAGAAAAGACGGTTAACCCGTCTAGAAAAGATTGGTCTTTAAAATTGAATGATGATTTAGGGGCTTATAGAACAACGTTTAAAAACCCTATTGGCATGTCTCCTTACTGTCTATGGAAAGCCTTGTCATTTACCTGTTGAGTTAGAACATCGAGCTTATTGGGTTATCAAGAAACTTAACTTTTCTCTTGATAAGGCAGGTACTCAACGAAAACTTCAACTCAACGAGTTGGAAGAGTTGAGAAATGATGCTTATGACAGTGCTAAATTGTACAAGAACAAAATGAAAGTGTTCCATGACAAGCGTATTTTGCGTAAGTCATTTACTCCTGGCCAAAAGGTTTTGTTGTACAACTCTCGCTTACATCTTTTTCCAGGTAAATTGCGTTCTCGATGGTAAGGACCATTTGTGGAACGTACTGTATTCCCTCATGGAGATGTAGAACTCGAAGATGTAGCAAATCATAACGTCTTCAAAGTCAATGGTCAGAGATAGAAACCATTCCTGGAGCCACTTCCACCAGATGAGACCATTGACTTGGAAGATCCTGTTTATGTGGACTAAACCGGTTCACTTGTGTACATACTTATGGATTAACCGTCCATTTTCTTTCCCTTTTCTTTTCATTCCGTATAGTATCTTTTATGTGTGCTAACCAATCTTTTTGTCTTATTGATAATGTTGTTTGCTTTCAAAAGCATTCATCCATTTATGGTTTAGCACCATCATGTATGCATACGGTAATATCTTTCCTTTAGTCCACTCTGCACTGTTCTCCTGGTATGTTCATGTAATTTCAATCATATTCTGAAACATTGAGGACAATGTTAGATTTAGGTTTGGGGGAGTGTTTTGCATATAAATTTTTTAGTCTTTAGCACTTAAAAAAGAAAAAAAAGCCCAGTGCGGCCTTTTTTATAATAAAAAAAAATCAAAATAAAAAAATCAAAATTTTAAAAATCTTTGTACATATTTGCATAAAACCTCCAACTTTTAGAGATGTTAGAGTCACTAGCATGCTTCTAGCTATGTTTACATAGAGAATCTGACCAAAATAACTGAACTTGGAAATACTGGAGAACACAATCGGGTTTCTTGTTTGTCTGAGCGTTAAAGTTGGATTTAACCATGCCGGTGGGAAATATTAGGTGCATTAAAGTTACTTGGTATTAGAGTTGTGATCACCCTTAGTGGAGACTACCTATTTTTACATCAAGCGAGGCACCAACCTTCATTTTTGTGACTATCTAAAAAGTCCTTTTAGAGTGTGTGTCACCGTATGTAAATTCTGGGTAGGAATGGTGAGCTACCCAACTTCGCACCACTTTCAGCACTATTTTTGATCTCTTGAGTGCTAATTTTGTCAATGATGAGGGTAACGTCTAAAGATGAAAACTCCTTCTTGTAGTTTGATTTGCAGTTAGCCCCACTCTCTCTCTCTCGACAACATCAACAGATCCATAGAAACACATCCTCATCAAAAAGCAAAGCAACGTCAAATTCTATGAAGAAAGTTGAAATAGTCCGAGGTTTACATGCAACAATTCAAGGAATAAAAAAAGTCTTATTCAAAAGTGAAGATACAGTACAAAGATCAGAATTTTATATACAAGTTGAAGACTTATCTCACAAGAGCAAAGAAAAACAGAAAAAGATGAGAATTAGTGAAGAAATCAAGACAATACAAGTTGTGCAGAATTAAGTGATGAAGTCTTTCATCCATGGATTTAGAAGTTTCATTATTATTTTGTGTTAATTAAAGAAAATAATTTTTTTTATTACAATTTGTTTTTAGTTTTTTTTAATAAACACCGTGGTAAAGAAGACAAACAAGAGGAAAATTCAAGCAATAAGAATTTGAAGAGCAGAAATTGTCAAGGTTCTACGAAGTTCAGAAGTTCATCATCAACAGTCGAAGACCGAAGATTGAAGACGAAGAAGAAGACGTTTCTATGGGTGTTGTGAGAGTGGTTTTGATTGCCGATCAGATATGAAGGTAAGTTAGTACTCCCATCCTCGCTAATGATTGATTTCCTTTCTTAGAGATCATCATAAAAAGATTCTTTTTCCCACAACCTTGTGGAGTCTCCAAAAATTATCTCGGAAGGTCTCCTTCCCACCATTCAACGTGTGCGGAATTTCACTCTTTATTCCTGCCTGCACACATGAGAGACTAGAAAAGCGGTCTTTTTGAGTGCAATTATAATAAAATCTTATCGGTGAGGCAAAAGTCGAGGCTTGTGATCACTCTCGAACCCGAATTATTTCATATGGTGTGGTTACTTCTCGCTCAACTCTTAAGGATGAGAATGCGTTCTTTTGATATTTTTAACTTCTTATTACTAGCATGCAGAAACTCTATGTCTTCATATATCCTTGGATGCTTGGGACTCCATTACACTCTTAAGTTGGAGAAGGTTTTGTGGGTACACCTCTGGTAGGCCCTCACGAGACTACAACTCGTCCACTAGGGACACCTAGGGGTCTAAAGGCTTAGTACATACGCTAAATGCATTCGAGAGACCAGCGATCGTGGTATAGTTAGGATTTCTTAATTTCTGTTTCACTTGAGGACAAGTAAAATTCAGGTTTGGGGGTATTTGATGAGTGCCAAATAGTGCATATTTCTACACCCTTTTATTGGCAATTATTTCATCTTTTGTGCTTTAAAATCATATATTATTCCAAATTCTGTATTTTCATTGTTTTCAAGAATAAATATGTTTACTAATTAATTTTATGTTCTTAGGTACTAAATAAATCTTGGATGAATTAAGAAGCTAAAAGAGCAGAGAAATGGTGGCTAGCGACTACGGAAGAGAGACAACTCAAAGCTCCCGCGAGAAGGCTATAAAGCGCGAAGAAACATCACGAAAAGAACCTCCGCAATTTGTTTGAACTCGCTCCGCAAGACGCTTGCAAAGCCTAAACCTAGCAGTGGGATTGGTAGAGAACCCAGAAATCCAAACCCAAGATCTAAACCCGTTTCCCTACCTGAGCCGTCGGATCTGATACAACTGATTATCATCTAAACGACTACTCTTACAACAGACCATCAAGCCCGATGCAACTGTTCAACACCCAAGTCTCCTATTCTTTTCTTCCCCCGTCGAACAAAACTATCAACACATTCATTTCTTCTTCACTTCCATTTACAGTTCCAGCACCTCTATTACCCCTTCTCCTCCGTACACTGAGCACAACTTCACCATCATTAACGCCACCATTAACTCCTAATTCTCCATCTCTCTCTATCTTATCTCAATTCTTATCAAGAACAATAACCCTAGAAGATAAGATTTAGAGAGGTAGAGCTAGAGTTAGATGTACAATTGAGGGAACATCGATTCAATGAAGTTGTAGGGAAATTGAAGGCAGAGAAAGTCAATGGAGTGTTGTTGGTGAGTTGGGTTCTCATTAATTGTCGAATTGAAAAAGGATTGAGGGTTTTTGTGTATAAATAGGGACTTGTTTCTCGGTATCAAATCATCCAGTCTATCTAGATCAATCATCTAGTGTAATACTGTTGTTTGCATATTGTTCATCATGTTCTAATCTTCTTTTCTAGGGTTTAGATGAATCCCTAGCTCGTTGTTATGCAATTCATACTGATTGTGATATTATTGAATGCTTAAAATTTTTTAAAATAGAATATAATCTTTAGTGCTTCAACATCTTGCTCTCACAGTTTATGCCATGTATCCATTGTAGTTAGATTACCACTGTGTTGACTGTGCTGCAACTCAAGCTTAACCAGACTGTTATTGATCCTTAGATTAGTTGTGCTTTAACTAGACAGTTAATGCTTTGGAAAGATACCTTAGTTGCGACTATACTATCCATTGGAGAAACACCTTAGATATAGGGCATACTTGATCTTCACCCTTACCTGCTATGAGTACAAGAGTAATATCATTAGTTGAATACATAATGTAAGTTAGTGGTGGATTTTACAATCCTAGTTCTCTCATTCTCATTGTTTACACCTGAGTTATTTGCATCTTTTACTGTTGTTTTCACTACCAATCTCTCCGTCGTATCGACACAAACAAACCCATTTTGGTAGTAATATCATAGTTTCAACTCTACACCCACCTTATCCCTGTGGACCGACCTATGCTTGCCCTGTGTTGCATATCGACACTGTGCACTTGCAGTTATCATTGTAGGTATCTTTCTTAACCTACCAGTTCAAACACTACTAATTTTATGTTGATCCAGCAATCAACATCCTAATTAACTATACAATATTCGGTCCAGCTACCAATATTTTTAATTAATATTTTATTTGGTCCCGCTACCAATAATTCATGAATCGAGCAATATTGCTCAAACGAGCAATATTTGCTTAAACTAGCAATATTTATTTTGCTCATCTATAACACTAAATTGCTTAAGTTAGAAAAATACACGATCAACTGGGTTCAGAACTCATTAATTCAACTATCAATTGCTCGACGGAGCAATATTCCTCATGTTGATTCAACTATCAACATTCGAGAATTCTATTGATCCAGCAATCAATATTCTGATTTATATTTAGTGTTTGGTCCTGTTACCAATAGTTTTGCTCGACTGAGCAACATGGTTCGAACGGAAGACCATCCAATATTTCTGATTCCTACTTTGTCATTCGATTACTCATGATATATTAGATCATAATTGAGCATTCTGTATAATTCAGAAATATCCTTGATTTCCTGTCGAATACTCGACATATCAAAATAAGTCCTCGATCGAGCAATCTCATCGGAAGCTAGAGCCAAACTATCAAACTATCATTATTACAGCGATTGTTAAAATGATATATCACAATTCATCAAGACTCAATGTCTTTACATCATTGTGTCCCAGCAGGCACCTTATATATGCTCATTCCATGAGCCTCAAAGCATACTACATTCGTTCATTATGCTCAACTCATTATGGCTAAGACTCATCGTCTAGTCAAGTCAACAACTGACTAATTAAATACACATCTGCCTTGCAGACTCCACATTCTTGAGATATATATCATGTCACATGGGGGATAATCACAAGGGTTTTGGCCTAGCGGTCTACGACACGTGTGTACAACCACGATGAGTAATGTGAGTACGTAAGTCGTGCAAGCGATTGAGGAAGTTAACAAAGTAGTGGATGGACATTCAACCAAGTCTCTGCACGACATGGAACTGGTTTAAGCACGATTTCCCACTTTCCCACTCTTTCACTCCAGCAACCGTCACACTTACTGGGATCAATGTGTCTATTGTTCTTACAATATAAATAAGTTTCTGAATCAATGATTGAACAACCAAGAATCATTTGGTATACAATAATTTCGACCAACAAGAAATTATCGATCGATCAAAACTTATCTCATCCGAACTCAAAAGTTCACAAACTTGCAGAAACTTTCAACACATACACAATCCTCGATCATCATTGATCTCACACACTTCTCATCTTCCCTTTAACCTAATTGACTATGTAATGGCTATTTTATTGGTTTAGACCGGAGTCCTACAGATTGATCTCTCAAAATCAAAGCACTCCTGTGCCGTGCATCTGTTTGAAAAAGGTTTAGGCAATTTGCTCGTTCGAGGAGTCTCCGCCCGCACGCTCGAGTCTCCACTTTCCTAAAAAACTAGCAAATTGTTTTCACCCATCAACATATTAGCGACCACAATGGGAGAATCTCTCGGTTACAATCTCAATTTTCACAAAGATGGTCGGTCTTAGGCCTGATCTAACTACTACATATTCTGATCAAAATCTTTCGAATGGAGATACTCTTCATGCTCCTTTGAACAATTATGTAATGGTCATCGCTCATATTTTACCACTCCCTTCCTCTTTATTAATGCATTTGATGGAGAAATCCCAACAATGGCCGAACTAGCCCGGAGGCAAGAGATTCTGTCAAGAAATATGAATCGACTGAAGAGAGAAATGGATAATTTATTCAACTGCATGATGGATTTAACAAGGATTTTTGGAGCTCAAGTGGTAGAAACGTTCATCTCCTGATACCACTGATGCCCATCCTCAAGCCAAATGTTTCACTACTTATGCCGGTGGATCATGAAGTTACACATCTAATCAAAAATTTATGTGAATTCTTGCACTTTTCCAGAGATCAGCGTACGAACACGTTTGCTGCACTCAACCAAATATCATCCGATGTGCAACTAAGTTCGTCGTCTCTAGCAGTTGAAGAAGTATCCATGGTGTCCTAACATTCGATAAAAAATATCACCTTCACTGAAGAAGACCGAATGGCAGAAGAAGGACATAAACGATCCTTGTACGTGACTGCTTTTATCAAAGACTCTGAATTCAGGAGAGCTCTCATCGATACAGGCGCTTCTACCAATCTTATCTCTATGAAGACTCTCAAAGCGGCCAAAGTCCCACAAAGAAAAATCGTCCATCATCCCATATTAATGACATGATTTGAAGGAAGCCACAGTCACACATACGGGTACGCCTATGTGGATCTGAAAGTTGGACCTATTCAATCAACGGTTAAATTTCATGTGATTGAGAAAGAACCTGACTATCATATGATACTTGTACGACCGTGGCTCCATGATAACAAGGTTGTTCCCTCGACATATCATCAAAGTATGAAGGCTCTGCTCAACAACAAGATCTTCCACATTGCAGCTTCATCATCTCCTTATGCTCCGGTTTATGATGGTGACTTCCTAGAACCTCAAAAAAGCATCCCTGAACCTCCAAGCAAGATCTACAACACTCCGCTCCCAAGATGGAAGTCCATCGAGAAAGCTGCCGACAGACCATCATATTCCATGGATAATGTTAGATCCTCCAAGCCACCTACCACACCGCTCAAGCGTCACCAGGATCAAGTCTGTACTCACGATCATACTAAGAAGGGATCTCACTTTATAACTAGATATGATGCGGAAGGAAGGATCATTTACCTCTACCCCGAAGAATCATGTCAGAACGAACAATCGCTTGACGAAGAAATTCAAGATGCTCCACCGTAATTGCAAGATGACACTGACTCCACTACTGATGATCTGTAAACAATCAACATCGTAATGGAGGAAGATCCAAGACCAATATTGGTCAGTTCTGCACTGTCATCATAGGAAGGAACATGATTGATAAGCATGTTGAAAGAGTATAAAGATATTTTTGCTCGGATATACGAGGAAATGCCTGGTGTGGATGACAAATTGGTCACGCATCACTTGCACATAACTCCCTGATCCAAACCTGTCAAACAACCGCCCAGGAAGTTCAGGCATGAAGTCGAGGAAAAAAATAAAGTTGAAGTTCAGAAACAACTAGCAGCCGGATTCATCAAACCCATTCAACAACCGACATGGCTGGCGAATGTTGTCCCGGTTAAGAAGAAAAATGGTCAGATCCGATGCTGTGTAGATTTCAGAAACCTGAATAAATGTTGCCCGAAGGATGACCTTCCCTTACCCAACATCGACATGCTCGTAGATACAACTAGTGGTCATGGCATGTTATCATTTATGGATGGGTACAGTGGCTACAACCAGATCAATATATATGAGCACGATGATAGCAAAACTGCGTCCCGGACGCCCATAAGAAATTTTCACTGCATTGTGATGCCTTCCGGATTTAATAATGCAGGTGCTACCTATCAACGAGCAATCACTGTTATCTTTCATGACACGATGCATAAACAAGTAGAAGACTATGTTGACGACGTTGTTGATAATCACGTAAGTGCTACATTTTACACCCATATGTATATTAGCGCGGACTCGATATATTGACTAATAACACTATTTTAGTGCTTTTGTATAAAGTACGAGTGAATCCGATCACCGGAAAAATAAGTAGTTGAATTGGAAGCAACAGAGGTGTTTGCGACGAAAAACACTGATACTGCAGTTCATAGCACCAAATCACTAGTGGTAATATATGTTGTTATGACGGAAAGAGGTTTTAGAACAAAGAAGCTGCAGACGTGGCCCCATCTACACCACATCCTATTTTTTAATAAGAAAAAAATACAAAAATACCCATTTCTTATCAGGAAAAAAAGGTTATACACTTTTCGTCTTCTCCAAAGGGTGGAAGTTGAGATTCTGCTGGTTGCTGCCATGATGTCGTGGTTAGCAACTCTGGTTGGTTTTCGGCGATGAAGTACTGAGAAGAATAAAACAATGGTGATGCAAGTTGAATGGAGAATAATGACTGGTATTGTTTTCAACACCAAGGACGTGCATGAAGATGGAAGCTAGCACTCAACGGAATGATCTGAGGTTGCTTAGTAGCTGAGATAAGGGAAATATTTTACAACAATAGATAACAGTTACTAGTGGTGATTATCTCGAGTTCCTTACAACAACGAAGTTTTGAAGATAAGGAAAACTGGTGTCGGTTTTGGTAGTTATATACATATTTGGAAACGAGATCAAAGGGTAAAGGCGATGTTTTAGTCCGACATTACGCAGCAACAACGATGGTGTTCTGGGCATGTCATGTACCTGAAAAAGTCGGGGTACAACAACCTCACCCAATATTTCGCTTAGCAATCTGTATGGACTAACTCCAATATACTTTTAAGAGAATCAACTAGACAGTTAGACTCAACCTTAATAAAAAGTATATCAAAGAGTTATATATCAATTTCTCGATTCAATCCTTACTCAAAAAAATAGAAATCTGCGAGCCTGATTGAATATAAGAGAAATAACTTGAACGGTACCAAAGACCAATGTTCAAGGATCAATCAATTTCAATCAACAACCATAGGTTGGATTTACCAATTGATCGATTCAATGCACAACCTGTGATATTTAAATTATATAACAAAATATAATGCGAAAAATAAATAACACAGATACTAGAAGTTTTGTTAACGAGGAAACTGCAAATGCAGAAAAACTCCGGGACCTAGTCCAGATTGAACACACACTGTATTAAGCCGCTACAGATACTAGCCTACTACAAACTAACTTCGGTCTGGAATGTAGTTGAACCCCAATCAATCTCACACTTATCCAAGTTAAAGTTGCACTCCTTACGTATCTGATTTCAATAGGATACTACGCACTTGATTCCCTTAGCTGATCTCACTCACAACTAAGAGTTGCTACGACCAAAAGTCGAAGACTTTAATAAAAAAATCTATATCACACAGAAAACTATACAAGAATAGATAAACTTGTCTCCCATGGAAATACCTACGAGTTTTGTTCTGTCTTTTGATAAATCAAGGTGAACAAGAACTAGTTGATATACCAGACTTATATTCCCGAAGAACAACCTAGAAATATCAATCACCTCACAATAATCTTAATCGACTAGCGAAACAAGATATTGTGGAATCAAAAACAATGAGACGAAGATTCTTATGACTACTTTTATATCTTTCCTATCGGAGAAATTAATCTCAAGACAATCTTACGATTGTACTCAAACGATAGAAACAACAAGATCAAATCACGCAACTACAGAGAAAATAGTTGGGTCTGGCTTCACAATCCAATGAAGTCTTTAGGTCGTTAACCTACATGGTCTCGATAAAAACCTAAGGTTAAAGGAGAATAGACTCTAGCTTACAATCAGGGCTTGATAGAGTTCTCCTTCATATAGTCTCCAAATCAGGGCTTGCAATCTAAGCTACCTTGGTAACAAAGCATTCAATATTCACCGCTAGATGAAAACCTGATTAGATTCAAGCTAATATCTTTAAACTGTTAGATCGAACTTAGCTTGTTATACACACATGAAATGTAACTTCATTTAGGTTTGAGTAACCGTACCTAAACGTGTACAAGTCACTGGTTCAACATTAGTTAACCAATGGTTATCCATATGAGCACTTTCATATCAAACTTATTCATCTTCACCATAACTAGTTCAAATGACTCAAAAGAACTAGTTAGAGAGTTGTTCAATTTCTTAGATCTCATAGAAGTATACAAAACACAATCAAAGAAAAAAACATTTTTGATTAACTCGAACCGATTCATGAACATTATAGCCACGTTTTGCAAAGATTACATTCCTTAATTTATAAATGTCTTAGTTCACGAATTAAACTGTTTTTAGAAAATAAGCCACTTAAGCACGCATACCGGTACACATACTTAAGTGAAAAGGAGGGGGTCTAACAACCACACCCAATATTTCGCTTAGCAATATATATGGACAAACTCCAATATACTTTCTAGAGAATCAACTAGACAGTTAGACTCAATCAATAGAAAAGTATATCAAAGAGTTTATATCTCAATCTCTCGATTTGATCCATACTCAAGCAAATAGAAATCTGCGAGTCTTTATCAAAGAGAGATAACTTGGATGGTACAATGGACCAATATCCAAGTGTCAATCAATTTAAATCAACAACTAAAATGTCGGATATTCTAATTGATTGAACAATGCACAACCTGTGATATTTCAATTATATAACAAAATATAATGCGGAAAAGAAATAACACAGACACCAGAATTTTGTTGACGAGGAAACCGCAAATGCAGAAAAACCCCGGGACCTAGTCCAGATTGAACACACAGTGTATTAATCCACTACAGACACTAGCCTACTGTAAACTAACTTCGGTCTGGACTGTAGTTGAACCCCAACCAATCTAACACTGATCCAAGGTACAGTTATTCTCCTACGTCTCTGATTCCAACAGGATGCTACATACTCGATTCCCTTAGCTGATCTCACCCACAACTAAGAGTTGCTACGACCCAAAGTCGAAGACTTTAATAAACAAATCTGTATCACACAGAAAAGTCTATGGTAATATATAAATACATCTCCCACGAATATGCCTACGAGCTTTGTTCCGTCTTTTGATAAATCAAGGTGAACAAGAATCAATTGATAATCCGGACTTATATTCCCGAAGAACATCCTAGTATTATCAATCACCTCACAATAGTCTTAATCGACGCAGCGAAAAAAGATACTGTGGAATCACAAACGATGAAACGAAGATGTTTGTGATTACTTTTTATCTTGCCTATCAGATCTAGAAATCTCAAGCCAATTATTACAATTGTACTCATACGATAGAAACAACAAGATCAGATCACACAACTACAAGAAAAATAGTGTCGGTCTGGCTTCACAATCCCAATGAAGTCTTTAAGTCGTTAACCTGGTTTAGAAGAAAAAACCAAAGGTTAAAGGAGAATCGACTCTAGCTTAGCACAACTAGTATCACACAGAATGTGTAGGGATTAGGTTTCCCAGTTGCTAGAGTTCTCCCTTATATAGTCTTTCAAATCATGGTTTGCAATCAATGTTAGCTTAGTAACAAAGCATTCAATATTCACCGTTAGATGAAAACCTGATTAGATTCAAGCTAATATTTATCAACCGTTAGATCAAAAATATAACTTGTTATACACAAATGAAATGCACGTTCCTGGGCTTGTGTAATCGTACCCAAACTTGTACATTAGTTGGTTCAACAATAATTAACCAAATCGTTATCCATATGATCACTTTCATATCAACCATATTCTTCTTCACCATAACTAGTTCAAATGACTCAAATGAACTAGTTAGAGAGTTGTTCAATTGCAAGGAAATCTTATGTACTACACAAGACACAATTGAAGCAAAAATGATTTGATTCACATGAATCGGTTCATGAACTCTATAGACACGTTTGCAATTGCATTACTTAGTTTATAAAGTTAAGTTCACTAAACATCGTTTTTGGACATAACCTACTCAAGTTCGCGGACTGGGTTCGCGGACTTAAGTTCCCGGATGGAGTTCACAAACTCCAGCTGAAATTCTCGGGTTTGAGAACTTCGCCAGTTCGTGGACTTAGCTCACACACTACTCCGGTTCACTTGATCAACAAAGTTCGCAAACTTAGGTTCAAGCAATAAGGACTTATACATATATGTGTTTCCACAACAATGCTCATATCCTCCAAATGGTTATATAGTCTAAACTCTCATTTCAATCATTGAAACATTCTCAGAGGATGTTATATAGTTGTTATTCACAAACCATTTCTCGTCAGTGCAATTTTCAAAGTGATTGAAACATAACATGACTTTCGTCACTAGGTAAAGATGAACTTGGCTAAAGCGAAAGCTTTACCAACATCTATTTCGAGAAATAGATTGGAGAGGTAAACTCGGCTCGAAATACCAAATGTGTATAATCTAAGTCTATATAGCAAAACGACCTTTGTCTCAAGATAGGAGATAAATAGACTTTTGAGTGATAGATAAGTTCAAGTCTCCACATACCTTTCAGTCGATGAAGATGCACCAGTTCCTTGAGTAGTCCTTCGTCTTTTATGATGATTGCCATGGAGTTCTTGAGCTCAACTACAGTTTCTATCCTAGTTTGAGACCTTAGCTATAGTAGACTATAAATCAAGACTTATAGTTTTTATCACTGACATTGACAAACATGCTTGAGATAGCAACGCATGCGAGTTCGACCGAGCAATGCTCTAACATTAAGTACCCGGACTGAGCTTGTTTTCAGTTCACAAACTCCATCATAAATTCACGGGATGTGAACTTCCTACAGTATGCATACAGGTACGTGGACTTATCTCCGATCGTCATGAACAAGCAAAGTACGCATACTTTGGTTCAAGGATTTCGGACTTATACAAATATGAATTCACATAAATGTTTATATCCAAACATGGTTATACATTCTAAACTCTCATTTCAATCATTGAAACATTCTTAGAGGGTCTTATATAGTTGTTATTCACAAACTATTTTTCATCAAAGAAATTTTCAAGTAATTGAAATAATCAACATGACTTTCGTCGCTAGTAAAGATGATCTTGGCCAAAGCGAAATCTTGCCAACACATATTTTGATAAATAGATAAGCGAGATAAACTCGCCTCGAAATATCAAATGTGTATAGTCGAAGTCTATATAGCAACACGACTTTTGTCTCAAGATAGGAGATATAGTAGATATAGTTTTGAGTGACAGATAAGTTCAAGTCTCCACATACCTTTTTGTCGATGAAGTTCCACCAGTTCCTTGAGTATTTCTTCATCTTTGCATGATGAACGTCGTGGAGTCTAGAGCTCAACTACACTTTTTATCCTAGTCCGACACTTAGCTATAAGTAGACTAGAAATCAAGACTTATAGTTTTGGAAACTAAACTTGAAAAACAAGCTTGAGATAGAAACGCTTGCAAGTTCGACCGATCACTGCTCTAAATCATTGTTATACAATGTCATAGTATTATTACACAACGTCAAAGTTCAATTGTATCACAACTTCGACAACAATACTATGTTGACATGTATCATTCTCCATTAGTCAATACTTCATCTCACATGAAAAGCATTCCCCTTACATAATGATCCGGAAATGATATGTATTTGTAGTGTGAACTACATATTAATTCTCCCCCTTTTTGTCAATAAAATTGGCAAAGGTACGAAAACTAATGGGATCCTAATGAAATTTCCATAGAGGCACTTCATGACCAAAAGAAAGTACATATCAACTTTTTAGATGCAATCATATAGTCGAAATTAAATGCAATCATATAGGAGTTTATAAAGATACAAGATAACCCCTATAATATTCCACAGCCGCACTCCCCACAAAGATTTGGCAATTAAGCACAAGTTCACTTAAGAACTCTCCCCATAAAATGTCATTCCCGAGAGAACAACAAGAGCGACCTTACTTTCACAAGAAAAGAAGGATTTCTTTGGGCATTAACAAATCACATAAGAATATGGATTTGTATCCAAAAATATCAATTAAATTAACCACAAGAGAACCCATGATTAATTCAATCGGAAATGCTCACATAAGAGAACTTACGGAGCCGCACAGTATTTACATAAAATTATGGATCAGGGAAGATCAATACTACGGAATAACAAAAAATTCATTATATTCTTTATCACCATTTGCACAATGACATAATAGACTTAATCTTTGTAAACAAAAGCTCATCCTATCTTCCATCAATATTTGCATAATGACACAATAGGCTTATCTTTTGTTTTTCAAAAGTTCATTCAATCTTTTATCAATACATGCATATCGACATATGTGTATGGGACACTCATAGTTCACGGACGCAAACACACATATCCCGTAACAAGTTGCAATATACGAAATCATAAAGATTAATACTGCAAAATCATCTTCCAAACAAACTTTAGAATTTAAACAAATAAATCTAAAAACATTGAAGATGAAAAACATTGGACATAGCTATGTGTAATCACAATAATAGCTATTCCAAACTCTAGTTATCCTTCTTAAAAACACAAAAATAAAATTCTCATAAGAAGTTTTCTATACATTGTAGAGCTTTGTCAGAGCATCTACCGAGAATTCCTTCTCATTATTGAAAAACCCATTGATTATGGGATCATTCAATTCCTCTAAATCTTCAGAAATATCAGTCAACTTGCTAAGTTCTCTTTTTAGCTCGTGCAAGGTGTTATTTGTTAGAGACAACATTTGTTCATAGTGAGTTATCTTTTCTAAAGAGAAAACGATTTGAGTTTTTAAATCATTTCTTTTGTTGATGAAATCTTTCACCATACCTATAAAGTTATTAACAAAATGACAAACTGACAAGAGGCAGTTTGAGGAAGAACCTTCTCCATCATTTGTATATCTCTCCTTATTCATCCTTGAGGAAGTGATTCCTTCATACAGATACACATAACTGCTTCGACTGCATCCATTTTTGTGGTACCTCTAGTTACAGGAGCCATGAAACTGTATCTTTCAAGGAGAAAAGAGATGAAGGAATTGATTACAAATTATTATAAATAGACTTATAGACATCCAAACCCTAGAAGAGCTTTGAACAATTCTTACATGGTTTATTATCCATTATCCAAATTATTAGGAAAATATTTTCTTAACAAAAATAAAGAATACACAAATACAAAAATTGAGCCACTTGATGCAAATCACACTTTCTCAAGTTAAAGATGAGGATGCGGACGTCCCTGGTTTTAGACAGTAACGGAGTAAGACAAATGCTCACATCTTTTACCACTTAGTGGCTTGTCAAGGTTTGTTGTATAAACAGATTTCTTACCTCGTCTGAATCTGGAATTACAGGATTTTTTAGGAAAACCCTATTGATTATCTAAAGCCAGATTTATCCTTTGCATGTTCTCTAGAAGTTTGGCAATTCTTTTGTTGTTCCTATTGAATCTCCAACACGTGCTTTGAACATTATTTACATTTTCACAAAATGAACAAATCAATAAAGATTTTTTTTTTCTGTTGAATTGTCTCCTGTTTATCACAACATTCAACATTCATTGTTCCATGATCAGTTGGAACAAGAGAGTTGTTTGTGCTTGCGGTTTTGCTTTTAAACCCTAAACCATTTGTGTTCCCAAAGGACTTCTGACCGAATAGCATTGCTGAAATTTTGTCAGAACTTCCAGATAACCTCTGCAGGTCATTCCTAAGAGTATTTATCTCTTTTTTTCCTTTTGTGACATGGTTCAGGTCTATCTCAAGATTTTTCACCTGGAGCGATGATTCAAGTTTCTTCAATGAGGCTTTTAATTGAAGATTTCTTGGAGAACCTATCTATTCAAGAATTCAAAAATCTCGGTGTCAGACCCAAGTTCTGAATCAGAAATTAAATAGTTGGATGTTTCTTCTGCAAGAGCTGAAAGTTCATTACACCCATCAGAAGTACCCAAGATGTTGACATCCAAGAAGGATTTTTCTTGTATTGAATCATCTGAAGCATTAACTGAAGAGAGACGTTTATCACATCTAGTGCTTCTTTTTACAAATTCTTTCACTGCAAGAAAACTTGGCATTAGCGACTACTTTCTTACCAACTGCAGTTGATGTAACTCTTCAACGACAATTTTTGGTAGCCAAAAACAACTCTGGATGGAAGATATCTCAAACAACCAGTTTTCCAGCAACGAAAGTTGGTTGAACTCTTTAGAAACGATGACTTAACAACCAAAATATCATATTTTTTGTTATTATCCTCCAGACACCATGGTTGGGTAACCAAAATGTACCATAGAAGGTATACATTTTTGGTCACTCGTCTTACCCACCGGAAAACCCTGTCGGTAGACACTTAATACAACCATCAGATTGCTGGCGTTGCTAGTACATTTCGAAAACTATTTTCTGGAAACTAAAAATTATAATAGAAGTAATATATTTGCAGTTAGCCGCCAAAACTATCTGTATGTGGACACCTTTACCAACTGTAAAAGTAAGTACATGGCTATTAAACATTGATGAATAATGAGTGAAACTGAATGAGGTTGATAAAACCAACGACATCGAGTGAGATTAAACATAGCCTGAAATCTAGATTCATATATATCAAGATAAATTTATGTTCTTTGCCGGAATGATATGTTGTTTAGTGAAAATTGAATTTGATCCTATATAAGGGATATTTAGTGAAATTGATTGATGACAGATGAAACTGAATAAGGCTAAAAAAGATTAGCTATACTTGAATATTTACGTAAGTTGATTATAAGAAAAATCAATATAATTTTATAATTCAATCGATCTTATAAAAAATGCTTAGATGTTTATATACCACCTCTTGTCATATTTTTCTTTGATTAAATTTTAGAATTCAATGACAATTATGGAATCCATCTCTCATTTTTCTAATTCATTCTTATATGTATTCGAACTTTTATATAATTGAAGGTCAATAAAAATATCCATAGTTATTCCCATTTACATACTAACATCCTTTGGGTTTTTAGCTTATCAAAGGTTGATGAATAAACCAAATGCACCAGTTCAGTTTAACATAAAAAGAACCACACATGTTTCTCAGACACTTTTCTCAATCCGTATGAGTCCCGAACGAAATTTCAATTGTCCAAAATTTGGTTTAATCCATATGACCATCATTATCCACCGTTCAAATTCTATATAAAACCCCTAGGTTTCCTTTTCAACTTTATTTCCCCTTTTTCTCTCTTCCTCGTTTTATCTCGATCGAACCCTAACTCATGACGGCTGTCTTCACTCCCTATCATTGAATTCCCCTCTCTATCTCGCTCCATGTAAAGGATCAATCACTAAGTCACTCTTTCTATCTCACTCTTTTTATGCAACAAGGTGGTTATCTTTTCGAGTTTGCTCATTTCTTTTATTTTTTTAGGTTTCGGACATGTGCTGGAAATCTTAATATTTTCTCTTGTTTTTCTCTTGATTCTCCATCCAAGATGAGTTTCTTTTTCATTTTCTCATTAGATATTTATGTCTCAATATACGGAGAGTTATATCTTAATTTTGCTTTGCACTGTATGGACTAACTCCAATATACTTTTAAGAAATCAACTAGACAGTTAGACTCAATCTTAATAAAAAGTATATCAAAGAGTTATATCTCAATTTCTCGATTCAATCCTTACTAAAACAAATAGAAATCTGCGAGCCTGATTGAATACAAGAAAAATAACTTGAACGGTACCAAAGACCAATGTTCAAGGATCAATCCATTTCAATCAACAACCAAAGGTTGGATTTAGAAATTGATCAATTCAACGCACAATCTGTGATTTTTCAATTATACAAAAAAATATAATGCGGAAAACAAATAACACGGACACCAGAATTTTTGTTAAAGAGGAAACCTCAAATGCAGAAAACCCCCAGGACCTATTCCATATTGAACACACACTGTATTAAGCACAACAGACACTAACCCACTACAAACTAACTTCGGTCTGGACTGTAGTTGAACCCCAATCAATCTCACACTGATCCAAGGTACAATTGCGCTCCTTACGTCTCTGATCCCAACATGATACTTTGCACTCGATTCCCTTAGCTGATCTCACCCACAACTAAGAGTTGCTACGACCCAAAGTCGAAGACTTTAATAAACAAATCTGTATCACATAGAAAAGTCTACATGAATAGATAAATCTGTCTCCTACAGATATACCTACGAGTTTTGTTTCGTCTTTTGATAAATCAAGGTGAACAGGAACCAATTGATATACCAGACTTATATTCTCGAGAACATCCTGGAAATATCAATCACCTCACAATAATCTTAATCGACAAATGGAACAAGATATTGTGGAATCACAAAATATGAGACGAAGATGTTTGTGACTACTTTTCTATCCTATCTGTGAAATTAATCTCAATCCAATCTTATGATTGTACTCAAACGACAGAAACAGCAAGATCAGATCATGCAACTACAGAGAAAATAGTTGGGTCTGGCTTCACAATCCCAATGAAGTCTTTAAGTCATTAACCTACAAGGTCTCGATAGAAACCTAAGGTTAAAAGAGAATCGACTCTAGCTTACACAACTAGTATCACACATGAGGTGTGGGGTTATGTTTCCCAGTTGCTAGAGTTCTCCTTTATATACTCTCCAAATCAGGGTTTGGAATCTAAGTTACCTTGGTAACAAAGCATTCAATATTCACAATTAGATAAAAACCTGATTAGATTCAAGATAATATCTTTCAAACGTTAGATCGAACTTAGCTTGTTATACACACATGAAATGTAACTTCATTTAGATTTTATTAACCGTACCTAAACGTGTACAAGTCGTTGGTTCAACATTAGTTAACCAGCCATATGAGCACTTTTATATCAACCTTATTCATCTTCACCATAACTAGTTCAAATGACAGAAAAGAACTAGTTAGAGAGTTGTTCAGTTGATTAGATCTCATAGAAGTATACAAGACACAATCGAAGAAAAATCAATTTTGATTCATTCGAATCGATTCATGAACATTATAGCCACGGTTTGCAAAGATTGCATTCCTTAATTTTTAAATCTCGTAGTTCACGAATTAAACTGTTTTTAGAAAATCACCCACTTAAGTACACATACCTGTACGCATAACTAAGTACCCGGACTGAGCTTGTTTTCAGTTCACAAACTTCAGCGGAAATTCACAGGATGTGAACTTCCGACAGTACGGATACAGGTACGCGGACTTAGCTGCGATCATCATGAACAAGCAAAGTACGCTTACTTTGGTTCAAGGATTTTGGACTTACACAAGTATAAATTCAAATCCAAATATGGTTATATAATCTAAACTCTCATTTCAATCATTGAAACATTCTTAGAGGATGTTATATAGTTGTTATTCACAAACTATTTTTCATCAAAGCGATTTTCAAGTAATTGAAATAATCAACATGACTTTCGTCACTAGTAAATATGAACTTGGACAAAGCGAAATCTTACCAACACATATTTCAATAAATAGATAAGCGAGATAAACTCGGCTCGAAATAGCAAATGTGTATAATCGAAGTCCATATTGCAATACGACTTTTGTCTCAAGATAGGAGACAAAGTAGATAGACTTTTCAGTGATAGATAAGTTCAAGTCTCCAATACATTTTTGTCGATGAAGTTCCATCAGTTCCTTGAGTAGTTCTTCATCTTTGCATGATGAACGTCGTGGAGTCTAGAGCTCAATTATACTTTATATCCTAGTCTGAGACTTAGCGATAAGTAGACTAGAAATCAAGACTTACCAACACTTGCAAGTTCGACCGAGCAGTGCTCTAACAGTACTGATTAAACTTGCGAAGGGGATTGAATTGCTTGCAGTTCAGAAAGATGTGTGAGAAAATAGAGTCTTATTTTTGTGGGGTTTTGGTGGTCTCTCTAGTGGTCTACGACATCAACATCAAACTGAGTTTCTCATTGGAATGTATAAACAATTGCCGATAGTGGTGGGTTTTATGTTATCAAGATGATGTTGGAGGCGAATGGTTAAGATAGTGATAATCTCGAGTTGTTGGAGTTTCTGGATATGATAAGTTGAGATAACACCAAAGGAAGTGGGATGTGGTTAGTTCAAATTGCAGCAGTCAAGTGGAGGTGTTTGTTTTCTTGTATGTGACTTCCCCCAATTAATGGATATAATGCTCAGTTGGTCAGTGAGAATATGAAGATGGAGATGGCCAGGGGGAGATGGTCGTAATGGGTCTAAACTTGTAATTCAGGCATGATCATTGGATTGGGCCTTGGAATAATATGGTTCGATTGGGAATCTTTGGAAGGGGACATAGAAAGTGTATTAGGGGTTAAAATTTCCCTGTAATCAGTCTGAAGTGGTCTCAGATGGTCGGAAATCAGTGAAGATGGTGATGTTGTGTTGCTTCCATGGTTGTTGTTATTGTGCTCGAGAGATTATAGTTTCTTTTCGAATGCAAGATGCATGAGAAGTAGAGATGGATATATGGGTATGGATGGAACTGATTGTGACTACTAATTTTCCCATAGTCTACGTAATGTATACATCTCTGAGAATCAGATACTAAGTAGTATATATGCCTCAGTTGAACTGATTACGCTAAGTAATAAGAGATACTCAAGATCACGATAATAACGAAGAACACAAATATAAAGTAATTGCTACTAAGTTATCACGAGACACAAGAGATTACGTGGTTCGACTTTTGTCTACGTCCACGTGGTAAGAGTGATTGTTTGTATTAAGTTGTGGTGGTTACAAAGATCTTAAATTCTTCCGAAAGTAATAGAGAGAACTCAAGTTGAACTAAATACTTAATTTCTAAACATTAAAGAGGTATAATCTTAAGACTAGATCTTCTTCTCCTAAGTATTGAATGCCCTTGTTTGTTGGTGAAGTTTGGTATTTATAGTCCCTTCTGCTCCAGATATATCTTTGATGTCTTTGGGTCCATCTTCTCCTGATATACCTTCCGTACAAATGGTACATTCGTTCACCGCTTGCTCTCTCTAGTCGGACTCTGCCACCTCAGCTGATCCACATTCCTGCGGGAACTACCCAGCCTTAGTACAGATTGTACATTCGTTCACCGCTAGACTTTGCCAGTCAGATTCTACCATCTCATCTCTCTCCACGTGCTTTGGTTAGGCGTGAAGATAACATATTTATGCATTAAATGCTGATTGGATATGTCATCTACTTCTGTCCCTTCGCCAGCTTCCTCTCTCTAGACTAGGTTCTACTTTTCCTTCTTAGCCGTCGAGGTATCCCTCTTTGGGATGGGATAAAGTAGATTTGCGAAGGTTTCTTCTGTTACTCAGATTCCTCTGTGTAGCAAGGTCTACACAGTTATCCTGCACGTGACCACTAAAACCGTGACACGTGCTCCGCAGAATATTGATATTCACAGTTTGGCCCTTTTCTTTCATATTCTACCGTTTGGTAGGATTGGAAGAAAAAACTTCCATAAATGCTGCCATTTTGCACGTACCGGTTGGGTGGTCCCCATATGTCCTTTCATGTAATAACTTCCCCTTGAATTTTGGTACATCCAAATTTTTGGATTCTCTAGCCGCCTATAAGTAGAGAATAAAAGAAGAAATTTCATTAACTTTCCCCTATCTTCTCGAACTGTCGCTCTCCATCCCTTTCTCAGAGATTTTTCGTCTACTTTTCTTCCGCTTTCAACTGTTGGTCTTTCATCGACTCCCAAAAGCTTTTGTTCTTCCCCATCGACAGGTTAGTAAACATTGTTTCTTCAATTTTCACTGTTGCTTTTCGTATTCTCCATGATTTGTTTTTTGGTTGTTGATGTTGTTTCCATCTTTGCATGTATCGATTTCTGTCTCTTTATGCTTTTTCATGTTATTTAAGAACATGAGTTTGTTTTCATTTTGTGATTTCACCATGATCATGCCATGACTTTTCATCGTCTGTAATTTCGATCACGGCGGTTAATAACCCTCTGTTTCTCTTTTTGGAAGAATTAAGTTGTTTCCTTTGGTTGGTTTAGAGAAACCCATGCCCATAGTATGTTTGTTTTTTCCCCAAATTCGATTTTGAGAAAAATGTAATTTTTGTCCACCATTGTTGAAGGACTGTATTTTCTGCTGGTGTTAAGGATTGTGAAACTCCCTAAAAATTCTGTGCATAGGGATCCGAAGCCTAAATCGTCTACTGATCCACCTCCGCGTATGGACATCCTGATACTACACCTTCTCCACCTCCTGAAGATACGGAGATGCCCGCGGGAACTGAGATGGCTGTGGAAACTGAGATGGTTGTGGATGCTGAGGTAGAAGAGGTTGATGTTGAGGATCTTCCTCCTCCCCCACCTCATTATGAGATTCAGAGGCTGCAGATGCGTAACAAAGATAGCTACGTGCATTTGTCTTTGGATGAGATCTCTAAGTCTTTCCGTCTGTATAAGTTTGAAATCTCCTTTGTCGATGGACCTGATGTTCTCACTGAGTCTTTAATCCGAAGATTTCCTTATGATGAGAACAATTTGCTGATCAGTGTTGGCAATTTGGAACCAGGTATGCTCATGTCCTTGTATAGTAGAAAGGATCCCTTCTACTATGATGTTCTGTCCACTAGGGATGACCCGGTGAACAAAACTCAGGTTCGAGGGGTCATGCAATATACTGGTAATTATTGGCGTGCCCTTCATTATGTTGGTACCGTAGCAAGGGTAAGACTACTCTGAAGTCTTATAACCCCTTTGCTGCTGGGAGGTCTAAGAAGTTGGATTATACCCCTGCCAACTTCAATGCTACTTATGCTGATGCCATTCAGAAAAGTAATCTTTTTCCTTGGATTGCTGGTCCGCGCTGTATCCATGTTACTGCCAAGCAAATTTGGGAAGGAAATAACCTTCGTTTGTTGGAGGAGATTGACAAGACTGGGTTGACTGTCATCCCCTACCCTGCTAAGATTTTCTTGCTGAAGCATAATCGCATTCGATTGCTCCATGATGACCGTTGGGAGCATACTCCTCTTCGTGTTGTGGTGTCCCTGGGCCCACGGGTTTACTACCGCAGATCCCAATGTCCCTTGTACAACTTCCTCTCTGCCTGCTAAGTATGGTGGATATCAACCTTGGGTGTTCAACCCTGTTGTTTCTCATGAGGTGAGCTTCGTTTGTCGCAGACGTTTTATTTTTCATCTTTGTCTTGCGGCCTTTGCTAAGTATTTTCAGTACTTCTTTTGTAGCCTATCCCTGATTCTTCTGCTGGGACTGCTCCAGGCTCTGCTAACTCCGTAGCGACCAGGAAAAGGAAAATGAGGGATTCGATTGAAGAAACTAATCCAACACCTGCGGAGGTAAGGATTATAATCCTACCTTAGTGTTCGTAGATTCCTTAGTATTTTTCCCCTGATTCTTAGCTGGTGCATGTGTTCTTCTGTAGTCTTCCAAGAAGAAAGGAAAATTGAAGGCTGTGATCGATGTTGAAGAATCCGATGAGGATCCAAGGCTGTTGGGGAAGAGACGGATGACGAGGACATGAAGGATGTCGAGGACACTTCCCATAGTCCCCATTTAGATGACATTGAGAAAGATTTTTCCAAAGATATCCCTAGTCTTATCCGTGCTGGTTCTGTGGAAGGTAATAACCTTCATGTTGATGGCGGCTCTCCATTGATGAGCCAAGTTAGTACCCAAGTTACAACTCCTGCTCCGCTGCCGAAGGTACCTGCATTTTCTGATCCTGGTGATTTGTAGCCTGTTTCTTTGGCTACTACTAGTGTCGTGGTGATATCCTCCAAGAGTCTTCCATATTCTCCTGACACCTCGCTCCATTCGAGTGGTTCGTCTGCGAAGGGTGTAGCTCCGGTTGTGAGGGTTAGTAGCTCAAACTCTCAGCCAAATAAGAAGGTTGTGATTTCACTTTCCAGCTTCTCCTTCAATACTACGGACACTTCATTGGGAAGTGATCAGTCTATTTATACTGCCCCTGTTAGGAAAGTTGTTGTTCCTCCACCTTTGTCACCAGATTGGACCGTATTGGGTAATCTTCCTTCTGCTGGTGACATGGACTTAGGTGGTTCTTCTAGTCAAGATTTTTCTTCGGTTCCCAGCTCGTCCACCATATCGTCTCTTCATCGCGGTGAGGGTTTAGTACTTGTGCCTCATTCTCGCTCTTAAGCGACTGGTGGGGTTTCAACTGATCTTGAGAAGGGTAAGTTACCTGAGAGCTTGAGTCTTAGGAGCCCCGATGATGCTATCCTTGAATCCATACTTCGGGATTCTAAGGGTTTTGTTGCTGAGGTTGATCTTCATCATCTGAATGATTCTTTGGGGATTGCTTCGAGGTTGGATACTTTGACTGCTCAGTACCAAGTGGCCAAAGATCTATTCTTCGCCTTCGCTCTAGTCACAGCTTTGGTGAAGTCCGCAGGGGTAGTATCCAAGAGATGGAAGCTTTCATGGATACCTATGATGATTTCCTTCCTCGCCTTTCCTTGTTCTCGGTAAGTAACTTTCTTCTTACTTCTCCACGCCTTTAATTAGAACCTTTTCTTATTCTTATGCTCCGTTTCTTGCAGCTTTGCAAACAAATTGGTGTTGGATATACTTTTTTCAAGTTATATAGGTCCAAGTGTACTCACTTCAGTGCTCCGCTGGAGCGTTCTCGCCAAGATTATACCATTGTTAACGCACAACATCCTTCTCCTAGTGATGTTGCTTCTGTCGCCAGGGTATCTTTGTTGGAGAACGATCTGAGGAAGGCTCGGAGGTCCTTAGAAGCCTGTTTGATAGCTGTTGAGAAAGAAAACAATGATGTGAAGGTGTCTGAGGAGGTACGCAAGGCTGTTGATTCTTTTTTGGCTGCCGAATCCTCCAAAGTCATATGTTCGTTCTTTCTCCCCGTTAAGATTTGTTTTCGTTTTTTCCTGGTAGCCTAGTTCTGAGAGAACCTACGCCTACCAGCTGATAGCTCCGGTAAACTTAGACATCTTCGGTAGCCAAGTTAACCTCCGATGTTTGGTATTACCAGAAGAAGTCTGATAGGTTGATGAACGTGACTGTTCATAATGAGGCCCAAATCTCCCTTGAGTCTGCTCATAACTCAGACCTTGTGAAGAAGATGGCTTCGCTCTGTAAAGAATGTGATGAAACCCTCAAGTGGAAAGAGGATCTCATTTTAAAGCAAATGGAGGATATTGTTAGTTGAGAAACGTCTCTCAGCCCAAGAGATTATCCGTAAGAAGTACCATGCAGATTTCGAAGATACTTGCACCTCTTTAGCTAAGGTTACGGCCGAACGTAACGTATTGACCTCTGAGGTTTGTTCTCTTAAGAACAAACTTAGTGAGGTTTCTCTAAATACCTCCTCCATGTCCCATGCGTCCATGGTCAAGAGATTGGAAGAGTTAGAGAATATTTACCAGCTCTTGTCCTCTGAAAATGGCTCGCTCCATATAGATGTTGAAGATCTCTGGACAGAACGTGATACTCTAGTAGAGGATCTTAATGCTACTGAGGAAGAACTTGCCAAATCCCAGCATAGCTTAGAGGATTCCCTTAGACATGCCGGAGGTAGCTCAGGATCTTCTTATTCCCGTAGCCTCCTTCATGTCCCCAAGTTGTATTTGTTTGTTACTCATCCTTTGTTTATCCGCAGGTCTCCAGGAGCAACTTGTAGGCATGAATGCTAAGGTCATCCACCTTGAGATCCAAGTATCTTCGTTGGAGATAGCTCGTCAGTTTGATGCTGCTGCAAAGTTTAAGGCCGAGTCACTTCAGCATTACTAATGACCAACTCAGTGCTCATATGGTGGAGCTTCGTCGAAAATCATCCTCTGACTTGGAGGTTCAATCCTCCCAAATGAAGGTGCAGTTCGAGCGCTCGGCTATTGATTATTATCAATAATGCCTTTGCTGAGGCTGAGCTCCAAGCCGACAGAGTTGTCTTTCCTCGTCTTCTTTATCCTTGATTTGTCTTGAATTTTGTTTAAGTAAAACTCATCTTTGTTGTTTATGTCCTCAGCTGAGATACCTTCCTTAGCTGAGATGTCTTTTTTCTTCGAAACAATGCTTTATGGTGGTTTTGAACCTTTATTATCTGTCATGCAACTTTGTTAGATTATTATTTCACCTATATTATTGCACGAATATCTTGTTTTTAGACGTAATATGTTTAATTGGTCACACAATCGATTTATCACAAGGTGCTAAGGTATTTTTAACCTTTGGTGGAACATTCAACATCCTACCGGGGTATCCTTTGGCCAGAAGGTACCGCGGTGGTGAAGGTTCCTACGTGGGTAATAATTTTCCTGTAACCCTACGCGTTCAGCGCGATGGCTGCTTTATTTCGACAAAGTATCTCCATAGGGGATATCTTTTTTTTTCTTATGCCTCATTGAAGGAGCCTTCGCCCCGAGGATCCGAGATTGACATATGCGCAATTATGTGTTGCCTTTCCTCATCGTTACTCCTGACGGAGGGTGTCTGTTCTAACCCAATTGTATTAATCAAAGCTATTTTTTCAGCAAAAAGTTTCTTCATTGATTAATAAGGTCTATAATACCTTTGGTCAGGGATAGAATATGGTGGGCTATTGCCCGTAACTTTCTTCTCCTGAGTAATCACCATTCTCTTACGGGTAGTACTTTCTTAGGTACATTGCATTCCAGGGGTGCTGTAGCACTTCTCATTTTATGGTTCTTAGGTAGTAAGACCATTTCCCGGCGATGTCGTGTATAATGTAGGGCCCGTCCCATGTTGGAGCTATTTTGCCCCACTCCTTCTTTCTTTGATATGGTGGTATCTGACTAACACATATTCCTCAACCACAAAGTTCCGAGGGATGACCCTTTTGTTGTATTCCCGAGCTAGCCTCCGTTTATAGTTTACCATGCATCTTTTGAAAGGATACCTCTCTTATTTCTTCAAGGTCATCCAGCTTTTCTAACATCAGGTATGTTGTTAGATTTTTCTCCCAAGCCTCTGTTTTTGTTGTTGGAAGTATTACCTCCGTTAGGATGACTGCTTCGGCTTCGTAGGTCAACAAGAATGGAGTTTCCCCCGTAGATGACCTTCTTGTAGTTCGATAATCCCATAGGACGTTATGTAGCTGCTCGCACCACCTCTTTTTGTATACGCCAAGATTTTTCTTTAAATTCATTTCTATGATTTTGTTGGTTGCCTCCGCTTGTACATTGCTCTTAGGATATATTGAAGATGACTTTGAAAAAGCGGGGGTCTAACAACACCACCCAATATTTCTCTTAGAAATCTGTATGGACAAACTCGAATATACTTTTAAGAGAATCAACAATGCTCAATCAATTAAAAGTATATCAACGAGTTTATATCTCTCTCTCTTGATTTGATTTACTCAAACAGGAACTGCGAGTTCTAATCAAATACAAGGAACAACTTGGATGGGTACCAAAGACCAATATCCAAGGATCAATCAATGACAATCAACAACCAAAGGCTGGATTATTCTAATTGATGATCTAAACGCATAACCTATATTATTTCAATTATAAAGATAAAATAATATAATGAGGAAATTGAAATAACACAGACACCAGAAATTTTTTTAACGAGGAAACCAGGACCTAGTCCATATTGAACACAAACTGTATTTAGCCGCTACAGACACTAGCCTACTCCAAGCTAACTTCGGACTGGACTGTAGTTGAACCCCAATCAGTATCCCACTGATCCAAGGTACATCTGTACTCCCTACGCCTCTGATCCCAGCAGGATACTGCGCACTTGATTCCCTTAGCTGATCTCACCCACAACTAAGAGTTGCTACGATCCAAAGTCGAAGACTTGACAATAACAAAATCTGTATCACACATACAAGTCTATCAAAGGATCGATCTGTCTCCCACCGACAAACCCTAAAAGTTTTTGTTCCGTCTTTTGATAATAATCAAGGTGAACAGGAACCAATTGATAATCCGGTCTTATATTCCCGAAGAACAACCTAGAGTTATCAATAACCTCACAACAATCTTAATCGTATGTTAGAAAAACAAGGTGTTGCGGAATCACAAACAATGAGACGAAGATGTTTGTGATTACTCTTTATATCTTGCCTATCAGAGATATCAATCTCAAGCCAATCAATCTGATTGTACTCGTACAATAGAAGATGCAATATCAGATCACACAACTACGATAAAAGTAGTATCGGTCTGGCTTCACAATCCCAATGAAGTCTTTAAGTCGTTAACCTGGTTTTAGAAGAAGAAAACCAAAGGTTAAAGGAGAACCTACTATAGTATGCAAACTAGTATCACACGTGAGGTGTGGGGATTAGTTTTACACAGATACTAGTGTTCCCCTTATATAGTCTTTCAAATCAGGGTTTGCAATTAAGTTACCTTGGTAAAAAGCAATCAATATCCACCGATAGATGAAAACCTGATTTAGATTCAAGCTAATATTTCTCAACCGTTAGATCGAAAACTTAGCTTGTTACACACACTTGACAATGCACGCTTATAGGTTTGTTAACCGTACCCAAACGCATGCACTTGTGGGTTCAACAATAGTTAACCAAAAGGTTAGCCATATGAGCATTCCATATCAACCACGTTCTTCTTCACCATAACTAGTTCAAATGAACTAGTTAGAGAGTTGTTCAATTGAAAGGAAATATCATGTACTACACAAGACAAAATTGAAGCAAAGATGATTTGATTCACTTGGATCGGTTCATGAACTTTTATAGCCACGGTTTGAAAACTGCATTCCTTAGTCTTTTTAAGTTTAATTTCAGAAATCATCTTCAGATATATAACCTTCTCAAGTTCGCAGACTAGGTTCGCGGACTTAAGTTACCGGGCAGAGTTTACAAACTCCAGCAGAAATTCTCGGGTATGAGAACTTCGCCGGTTCGCGGACTTAGCTTCACGCAAGTAGTTTGTCAACTCCAGCAGAAATTCTCGGGTTTGAGAACTTCTGTAGTTTGCGGACTTAGCTCACGCCATTCTTCCGGTTCTATTGATCAACAAAGTTCGCAAACTTTGGTTCAAGGAATAGGACTTATACATAAATGTATTTCCACAACAATGCTTATGTCCACCATTGGTTATGTAATCTAAACTCACATTTCAATCATTGAAACATTCTTAGAGGACGTTATATAGTTGTTACACCATTTCTCGTCAAAGAAATTTTCAAGATGATTGAAACATATCATGACTTTCGTCACATGGTAAATATAAACTTGGTTAAAGCGAAAAGTTTACCAACTCATATTTCGAGATACAGATAGGCGAGGTATACTCAGCTCGAGATACAAAATGTGTATAATCAAGGTCTATATATATAACATACGATTTATTTTCTCAAAGAGTAGGAGATAGAGTGGATAGACTTTTGAGTGATAGATAAGTTCAAGTCTTCACATATCTTTTTGTCGAGAAGTTCCACCGGTTCCTTGAGTAGTTCTTCACTTGTATGATGAATCTCCATGAAGTCCTTGAGCTAATAGAATAGAAATCAAGACTTATAATTTTGATCACTAACATTGACAAACATGCTTAAGATAGCAACGCATAAAATTTCAACCGAGCAATGCTCTAACAATCTCCCCCTTTGTAATTTTAGTGACAAAACTATGAATACATATGGAATACATAAAAGATAAAGAGACTTTATTAGCTCCTATTCCACATGTCTAATCTTCAACATTCCTCGAAATATTCGTCACTTCCAACTACTCCAATGATCCCAAAGGTTGTAAGTTTACCACCACCGTTGTTGAAGATCCGTAGCTATAACAATCAGAAAACATAGTTCTCGATCATTGTTATACAGTGTCATAGTATTATTATATAGCATCAAAGTTCAATTGTGTCATAACTTCAACAATAATACTATGGTGATATGTATCACTCCCTCTTAGTCAATATTCCATCTCACATGGAAACCACTCCTCCTTACACAATGATCCGAAAACCATATGTATTTGTAGTGTGAACTACATATTAATTCTCCCCCTTTTTGTCAATAAAATTGGCAAAGGTACAAGAACGAGTTTATAATTAAATTTCCGAGAGAGACATTTCATGACAAAAGGAAAAAAAATACATACCAACTAATTTATATGCAATCATGAACCCGAAGCTAAATGCATTCATCAAGGAGTTTAAAGATACAAGATAACCCCTATAAAATTCCACAGCCTCAAGATATGACCATTAAGCACAAGTTCAAAAGAACTCTCCCCCATTTGATGTCATTCCTGAAGGAACAACAAGAGCGATCTTAATTTCGAAAGAAAAGAAGGATTTTTATTGGACAAAAAACCATGAGAATGATTTCCTATATCCAAAAACTCAATCAAATTAATCACAAGTGAACCCATGATTAATTTAATCGGAATACACAATCAAATTAAATACAAAAAGTGATCAATTCAATTGATTATGCTCAATATAAGAGAACTTATGGAGACACGAAAATACTCAACTATATCAATTACAAGAGAACCCATAATTAATCTAATCGAAATACACAACCAAACTAATCACAAAAGTAATCAATTTAATTGTCATTTATTTTGCTCGACATAAGAAAACTTACAGAGCAATAACTAAATAACCAAACAAGATGATTAATTTAGTTCAATATGCTCGACATAACATATCTCACGGAACAACAACTAAGCTAAAAAATAAACTTGGTTGTAAAGTTCTCAACATAAGATATATTACGGATCCTCGCAGTAATACATAAAATATGGATCAGGGATGATCAATACTACAGAATACACAAGGATTCATTCTATTTTCCATCACTATTTGCATAATGATATTTAATAGACATAATCCTTGAAAACAAAAGATTTTAACCTATCTTCCATCAAATATTTGACAATATAGGCTTAACTTTTGTATTTGTCAAAAGTCCATTCATTCTTTTATCAATAGTGAATACCGATCACGAACGACTTTACTTTTGACAAAGTATGGGACGAACATAGTTCACGGTCGTAAACCCCAATATCCCATAAAAATTGCAATATAACAAATCATAAAGATTAATACTGCAAAAACATCATCTTCCAAATAGTTTTTAGAATTTAAACAAATAAACCTAAAAAAGAACAAGAAGATGAAAAATGATAGCTATGTGTAGTCACAATCATTGCTATTCAAGGCACTAGTTATTCTTCCAACTAAATCAAAAAGAAGAATACTAGGAAAAAATATCTTTGAGAAATTATTTATCATTCCCGAACTCCTTGTCGTCAACAGCCATTAGGAGTTAATATCAACAAACCGTCTTGGCTGATGATGTCGAACCAGGGCTTTCTGAATTTCCAAAGATCTTAAAACGCAAGCCTTTATTTCACGAATCTCCTTTCTTCCTCCCTTAAACTCATCAAGAACATCCGAAAACTTCTGAGAGTTAGAAAGAATATCCCTTGGCTTTCTTGTATTCCTCCTTTTTCTTTTCAAGGACGGAGTTACTGGAGGTTTCTCTTTTTCCTTGATTGATGGCGTAACAATCATGTTGACATCTTTTCCATCCAAAGACATGATGCTTAGAGAACAGTTATAAACAACTGGTTTTTGTGAGTAGAATTCACAATCTCATCAAGCAGTCTTAAGATATAAGGATATCAGAGGGAAAAATGAATGTAGGATTCGCAACCTTTAAACAGGTTCGTGGACGTCCAACTCTAAACCCTTATAAAGAGTAGAATTATAGATAATAACCCTTTATTTGATAGACAGGAAAAACAAACCTAAAAAAAACTTTTCCTAAAGCCTGAGCGGTACACAATCTTATCTCTTTTGATCAGGCACATGAGACAAGATTTACCAAACAACACAATTAATTTGTGCTGTGGTGAACAACAATTTGTCCACCATTTTTCTCTTGAGAAGAATCCTCTGACTTCTGTCTATCAAAGCGATTTGACCATAACTTCTTCTCTAATGGTCTTATTTTTTCTTTGGAAACCAACTTCTTAGACGAAGATAAAATCCTACATACCTCAGCAGTCTTCTGGGAAATTTTAAGCTTCCTTGCTAATCGATTTGCTCTTCGTTGAAGTTTGTTGGCGTGCCTCACTTGATGTTTGTACTTGTAACATCTTTATAGTTTATGACCCTTCTGAGAACAAAACGAGCACGTCAATCTTGGTTAGTATTCAGGAACCTGTGGTGTGAAAGCAGCTAGACACATAGTATATCCCGAAACATTACAAACAGAGTTTCCAAAGGATGGGTCAATTGATTCTTCAAGCTTGATTGGATTCTCTTCTTCACCGAAACCATAAAGGTTTATATATGTATTGCTATATTTATCAAAATCAATGTTTTCACATAGAAGACCAACAATTGATTTCTTATCTTCATCAGAATCACAGATCTCAGACATCTCATCAAGTGTTAGAGTATGACCTTTGTTCCCAGTATATTTTCTGCGATTTTGGCACTCGTTTGCAAAATGACCAGAACCTTTACACTTAAAGAACTGTGGCATATCCTCGTCATCAGCCTATTCAGCGTCCCTGTTTTTAGGAGGAACGCGATTGTGAGGTTTATCTGATGACCTGGGTTTGTCTCTTGAAAACCGTTTACTTCTTTTCAATAGAAGATCCCTAAACTGTCTTGTGATCAAGGAGACTGATTTGTCAAGATATTCATCCGAAAAATCACCCTATGACTGATCATCCTCAGAGACATAAACACTTTTACTTTTATCAAGTAATTTAGTGTTTGAAAAAGCGAGGGTCTAACAACACCACCCAATATTTCGCTTAGCAATCTGTATGGACAAACTCGAATATACTTTTAAGATAATCAACAAGACTAAATCAATTAAAAGTATATCAACGAGTTTATATCTCTCTATTGATTTGATTTACTCAAGCAGGAACTGCGAGTTCTAATCAAATGCAAGGAATAACTTGGATGGTACCAAAGACCAATATCCAAGTATCAATCAATAAAAATCGACAACCAAAGGTCGGATTTCCAATTGATTGATTCAAACGCACAACTTGTATTATTTCAATCATAAAGATAAAACAATATAATGCGAAAAATTGAAATAACACAGTGTAGATGGGGGAAAACGAGCCGCCAGTTTTTTTGGAAAGTGAAGAGTCGAGCGTGCTGTCGAGACTCCTCAGCTGGGAAAAATGTTAAACCTCACACAGATGCACCGCTGCAAAGGGGGTGCTTAGATTCGGGAAATCAATTTGTATGACTCCGGCCTAAACCAAGACAATGGTCGTTCCAGAGTCAATTCAGTTGCAAAGAGGGAGATGGGTTGATCTGTAGGAGGGAAGCTAAGAGTTTTGTGGGATCAGTGATAATCAAGGATTGTGGGTGTGTTGAAGGTTTTTGCAATATTGCTGAACTACTGAAGTTGAGTTCTGTGAATAAGTTTATCGAGTTATTGACGGATAATCATGATAATGGATGATTGATGATATTCGATTGATCCTTCTGATGTCCTCAATTTATACTTATTTATATTGCAAGAATGATGTACCACTGATCCCTGTAAGTGTGACGGTTTCTTGAGTGAAAGAGTGGGAAAGTGGCAGATCGTGGTAAATTCAGTTCCATGTCTTGCGGAGACTTGACTGATCGTGCACCCACTACTTTGCTAACTCCTTCAACCGTTTACACGACTTACACACATTTCTCATTGTGGATGAATCCACGTATCGTAGATCGCCAGACCAAAACCCTAAGTGATATCCCCCATTTGTGACGTGATTGAGATTTCACGAATCATGGAGTCTGCAAGGCAGACGTGTATTAATTGGTCATTTGTTGACTGATTTAGACTGTGAGTCTAATTTTGTTGAATCGAGCATAAGTGGTGAATGCTCGGCGATTCATGGATTGAACATGTAGTTCTATGAGATGTCAACGAATTACTGACTAGCGACTGAGAAAGTATTGCTCAACTCGACGAATTGCCGAATATTGAGAGTTTGTCGAGCAACTGAGCAAGTATTGCTCAATTCGACGAATTTGATAATTTTGGTGTGCAACTGAGCAAGTGTTTCTCAATTCACCAAAACACTGAATATTGATAATTTTACGTGCAATTGAGCAAGTGTTGCTCAATTCGACAAACTACTGATGAATTACCGAATATTGATGGTTGGATCAATATTCGAGCAACTGAGCAAGTATTGCTCAATTCAAAGAATTATTTACTAGTGCCGTGACCCAATAAAATTATTAATCAAAAATATTGGTGAATTGCCGAATATTATTAATTTGGATGTTGATTGCTGAATCAACATAATTTTGTGTTTGAACTTGCTCAGAATGGTGATTCGTGGAATGTTTGTTCGAAACCCTAATTTTTTGATAAATCCTTCAACAATTGGTGAATTGTTGAAAATTGGTCATGAGTGAAGAGGGACCGACCACATGGGATGATGAGCGTCCATGTGATGCCCAGTGCTCGAGTGAGCACGCACCAGGGTTCTCAGTTTGAGAGTTGGTGAAAGAACGATGATTAAATGCAGGTTTCATCATTTATTGAAATATTGCTGGATTCAGCGTTAGTTGACAAACATAGGTATGAGAGATGAGTACTGACCAAGAAAGCATGGGACCGGCTCTTGGTGGTCATGGGACCAGTTGTTGGTCATTCGAAGGATTCTCTAGTTGGTTGGAGATAGTTCGGGCCCAGTATGAGCAAGTGAACAAATTAGGTCAGAATTATGAAAACATGTGGGACCGGCTTTGTGCAAGCCCTAGGAATGACTTTGGTCGGTCATGGAGGCATGCACGTGTTTCCGTGGTGTCCTTGTTTCCATACTGAGAGTTTCAGTATTTTATGATGCGCGTTCGAGCAACATAGTGATTTTTCAAAAGAGTTTCATCTTGACTAGGAATTCTCAATTTTTGTTGGAATGAGCATGTATGCTCAATTCATCAATATTTTGAAAATATTAAAATAAAAGTGTTTTAATATTTAAAATTATCGTGAGAGGCTCGCCAGTCGTGATTTGAGCAATATTTGAGAAAATATGGAGAAATCATGAATTTTGCTCAAACCCAGGAGTTACATGAATCGAGGAAAATAATAATTATGCAAGATTAGGGATTGCAAGGTGTGGGACCGACCATGGCTAGGGCATGGCCGGACGGCTAGGTTTCTTGGTCACCTTTCCCTATTTTATTATTTTTCATGAATCCTTGAAGTTATGGAGAATCCTTGAAGTTATGGAGAATCCACGAGTTTTTGTTGAAACAGAGGAGTTTCGTGAGATTAGGGAATAATAATTATAAAAGGCTAAGGATTGTAAGGTGTAGGACCAGCCACGGCTTAGGCATGGCCAGCCGGTTAGGTTTCCCGGTCCCACACACCTATCCTTATTTTATAATAATATTATTTCGTGAATCCACCAAGTTATGGAGAATTCACGAGTTTTGCAAAAACAAGGAAAGTTTCTAAAACCAAGGATTTTTCGTGAGTTCACGAAATAACAAAAAATAATGAAAATAATGGGAGAGGCACGAACCGACAATGGCTAGGGCATGGCCGGCCGGCCGGCTGGTCCAGATGCCCGGTTGTTGGGTATTTATTATTGATTTATGAAATTCAGCGGAGAATAATTCATGAAACTGAGTAATAAGATGAGTAGTTATTTTATTATCAATCCATAAAATCAGCAGCGGATTGGACTACGGATTCAGAATAATAAAATGATAATTTCATCACCAACTCATGGAATCGCAGATTTGACCATAAAATCGGAGTAATGAAATGAGCGGTGATATCACCATTCCATGGGACCGTGGTGATTCGACCATGAAATCGGAGTAATATCTATTACCATTTCATGAGATCATCCGCGGATTCGATCATGAAGTCGGAGTAATAAAATAAGTGGTGATATTACTATTTCATGAGATTAGCCGTGGATTCGACCATGAAATCGGAGTAACATCTATTACCATTTCATGAGATCATCCGTGGATTCGATCATGAAATCGGAGTAATACATTTATGTATTACCATTTCGATCATGAAATAGGAGTAATGAGATAAGATAGATTATCTTCTAGGAATTCAGTGGTGAATATGACCTAGAATTTAATCGCTTGCGTATAGTCAGTAAATCAGCGAGTATTGCTAATGTCCCGAAGACGTTTTTCCCTCTCAACATTTCATGTATGGAGGACCGCCTGAGTCTATACACGGGTCTCTCTACATAGTCAGGAACAGTGATTATCACCGTCCTGAAGACGTTATTGCTCTCAATCTTATGGAGAACCGCCCAATTGTTCTTCTATGTAGAGGAAATTTCTTCTATGTAGTCAGGGAACAGTGAGTGTCACCGGCATCCTGAAGGCGTTAATCTCTCAATCTTACGGAGAACCGCCCAATTACGTTATTCTACATAGAGGATATGATGAAATGCCCGGTGTCGAACGCTCTGGAGAGGCCTTTCGAGCGGCATATGCATCATACTTCGTAAAACACGAATCATCACATGGATCCCTGAAGCCGTGTCAGAAACATGCAGTATCATGATTTTACGGTTTTGACCTTTGCTGAAATCCACCATCTACATTAAGTCCCCTGCTTAGTGAGGAACAATCATGTTCCACAGTAAGCATTAAATGGTGATTTTCAGTCGACGAGATCAGTGGTTGAACTCAGTCTACAAAGGTAGTTTCAGAATCCTCGATTTACCCCAATGATGTCATGTACGAGCAAATGCACAGATGAGAACCCTGATAGTAAGATAGAGTGTCATCCCATGAGCGTGGAGATATGAGTCACTGTTGATTTGAGTGTTGAGAAGCCTAGTTATGGCCGGTTTAGGACATATGGGCCCAAGCCCAAAAAAGGAAACCCATGTTTTTAATAGGTTTTGGAAATAAATTTGATATAAAAGGGGAGAATCCCTAAAATTCTTTATTTTGGTCGACAAGCACCTCCCTTTCTTCACCATTCTCACGCGAGTTGCAGCAGGGAGGAAAAAATTTCTTGCCGGATTTTAGTCGCCGTCGATCATCGCCGTTTGCCGTCCGGCCAAGCTCCGACCGGCACTGACCAGGTAAGTCCGAATTTTTTTTTTTTTGATGTAGGTTTTATGATTGATGAGTTGTTCACAAAACCAAAAACCCCACGGTTGCATGCATGCGTAGGATTTATGAAGGATTTTTAGAAAACGTATGTATATGCCCGTTTGTTCGCTAGTCGAAGGAACAAGAAAAAATCCCTAACATGAAAGATATTCATAAACTTTTGAATAGACATGGTCTAGTTGCAGTAGTAAAAGTTTTTTTTATTAGGTTTCATGAAAACGCAAGTTTGTTTTTCGAAGCATGAGCTTTGCAAATACTTTTAGGAACGTAGGTTTGTTCGTAAAAATAATAAATAACGATCCTTAGGGTTAAAGGAATTTCGAAAAGACCTGGAGTTCATGATGAAAATTTGTTTGAGAACTTTCGAAATTTTGTTTGAAATATGTAGACTTTTGAAAAAATAGAAAAGACCCTCGTTTCATAGACGGATGCTCGATTGAGCAAAAAAGTTTTTTTTTTATATATATTTACGTGAGTTATTAACTCACGATTTTTTTTTTTAAGGTATGTGACCTGTTCACGTTTTATTGAATATAAATCAAGTTTTGATTTATGAAAATTGTTGAGAGCAATCATGAGTTGATGATTCGTAGTGTATGTATAAGTTTAGTGATTTTATAGTGTATGTACACGTAAAAATCATCAAATGTTCACATGGAAAAGTTATGTGAATTATTCATACTTTCTCGAAAAGTCAGTGTTGACTCTTGAATAATATGTTTTATACTCGACTTTGCAGGTTTGAAAGAACGAGCAAGTTTTGGGGTTTTACGCTGTTATCACTAAGTTCGTGAAATCGTAAATAGGTAAGAGTTGAGGATTACCACTTTTGTAGACGTCGATATGAGCATCATAATTGTCTTGTTTCTTCAATTCTGCTGATGAAATTTGTGTATGGACGTCACAGCGACTTTACGAAAATGGTTCAGTCCCGTAGCGCTTTTGAAGATGATGCTTCTTCGAGAGAGGATGTTTCCACAGACGCCTCTTCCAGAGGTGATGGTTCCTCCGGAAATGATGACTCTGAGATTTCCAAGGATAAATAGGGAAGTTCCGAGACTAAGAACATTCCAACTGCTGAGGATAAGTTCTTTACGTATCTATATAGACCTGAAAAGCGTCCCTTAGGCTCCTCGTTTCGGTTGTTAATAAATCCCAGGAGCACTACTCAGCATAAATTGGTATCTCCTCAAGCAGTAATCCGGTTTTGTTTGCAAGGAAAACACTTTTCGGCTTCTCATGTGGAGTTCAAGCTTTCACGAAATCCCCTGATGCATTTCTCTGGATGGGAAAGACACATGCTAGGTCATAGCCGTGTTAGGACCATATTGTATAGTGCCCGGGTAACAAGAGCCATTCAAGCTGTTAGAGATCTAATCATCAACCATGATATACCAGGTATGGTAGCCTTGCTCACCCGTTGGTGTGTTCCTACTCACACGTTTATATGCAGATGGGGAGAATTCACCATTACTTTAGAAGATGTAGTTGCTTTGTTGAAACTTCCAATTACTGGTAATTTCCCTGAAGAGCTTTCGTCAGAGGAGAAGGAGATATCTAACATATTAGAGGCCAAGATGCACGAATTCAATGAGTCACCCACATCCTGCTGTGCTTAATGGTTATCACATTGGTGGCCGAGAGATAAAATTCCTGAAGAACCGGTTGATGGCTCTTTAACAATTGCTGCTTTCTTATGCCTGTGGCTTTCCAGAGATATCTTTGAAGATTGTGGACACTTGCTGAAGCCGTTTGTGGTTCGCTTTTCCATAAAGATGGCAAAAGGTGAGACAATTTCCATTGGCAGTCTATTCTTGGGTTCGTTGTTCGCCAATTTAGACTCTCTAGTTATAGACTCCAGTGTTTCTGATATCTTCATGAAATTAGAGACATATGCCAATACCATGTTCCTCCAAGCCTTGATGTGGGAGCATCTCGAGAGTTACGCCCCAATTCCCCGCAGCATTTTACAAGGCCCCAAGGTCGACACTCGTCACTCCTTCCTTGAGAAGAATAAAGCCAAGATCATGCGCTGGCCTAGAAAGAAACCACAATACAAGATATGCATTACTGACGTTTTGGACATTGAGTCCGAGTTCGATTTTCGCCCCTGGGTGTCGGTTCCTTCTCTTTTCTCACAATTGATCACTTTCAATACTACTGACGAGAATATCACATTGAGTACTGGTGCTGGTCTGAGTGAAGGAGAGAGATCTTTTGTCTTGAGTTGTACTCCTGGTTCCTTGATATCAGTAATGAATGGATAATTCCGGGTAGAAGAATACAATATTGATAGAGCGGCTCGACAGATGGGTGTTGATCAGTGTATTCCTGGTCACCGAATGAACAACCCATCAATTGAGTATTTGAAGACTAATCTGGACTGCACTCATGTGGAGGGAAGTGAGTATTTATTCCCATACTCTGATCGTGCTAATTTCGTGACTCCGGTTTACATAGACTTCAGGCGTCAACAACTTGAGCGTGTGTATGAGTTTGCAATGGATGTTAAGTCCCCAGTTCGAGAGTTCCCTTCCTCTGAAATGATCTCTGATCGACCCACGCTGAGATATCTTTCCAGTGGCGAAAAAAGGAAGACGTCTCCAAATGCGACACATGTGAGTACATTTTTCATGATTTTAGCCAAAGTACGCCAATCACGCTTCTTAATTGTATTGTGGACTCCATGGTAGGACGGCTGTGTTGTGAGATTTCGAGTTGATGTAAACTCTCCAAACCTTTAAGAAAATCCTCAAGGAGGAGAAGGAAGGAGCAAGACATCTCATAGGATGATCCCGAACGATATACAGTCTCCTGCTGCTTCTTTAGTGAGTTGTTAATACTTTTCTTCATTATTGCGACTTTCTCGTCCCTGTGATCAGGACCTTAAAAGAATATTGTTAATTCGTTTCAGAATTTTGCTCCATCTGTTATTGATGGTCTTCGTTTTGCTCCTGGTCGAATAATTAGGGGATACAACACCGACGAGGAAGTTGACGTAAGTATTCCCTCCTCAAGCTAATCAGTGTAACATGCCTTTGGATGAATTAATGATGATCGTTGTTGATGTATCCAAGAGGAAGTCATTGTAGATGAGTAGCATGTTGATGAATCGGACAATTCTTTGAGACATGGAGATATGGAGAGTTCCCGAAATCTCGAACCGAATGAAGATAACGGAGTTGCCAACGGAGATTCCAACACCGCCGAGCCTTCAAATGGTTTAGAGACTCCCATAGTAAGTATACCTCCTGTGAAATCTTCATAGATATATAATATTGCTGATTTATGAATGAATGAGTGAAAGTACATGCGAGTATACGAGTAATTTTTCCGAAATACGCCAACAGGAAATTTCAGACTTCAGCTTTTAGTAAAAACACCGTAGAATCCTCGTTTGGGGTCGGATTTTCGATGTATGCATATGTATATTCAAGACCAGGAAATTTCCAAGCTTTAAGTAAGAATATTTTTTATTTTGGAGCAGGTTTTGGGCCTGAAAAAGGCGAAACCGTAAACTTCCAGGAGATTTTCGGAACTTTTCCAGATTGCATGTCGTCCAATGTTTTGGCCACATTTCCTTGCTCGTTCATCCGATCATTATGAAATTTTGACATGTTGTATAGGACTTACATACTAAGAGAATGGTATATGATTCAATCTCAAATTCGTTAAAAATTGATCCCAGTTCATCGTTTAATATAGGGAAGTGTAGAATCTCTTCAGATGAGCTTGTTTGAAAACGCGTTTCATGGATTCTACACCATTTGCTCATGTTTTGGGTGCAAAATAAGGAACTTAGATAATTTTAGTTCACTTACATTTTGAATTTTATGGTCACCTTTGATTTTCCTGCTCTAATTTCATGTAATCTTCGTATTAGGTGCCAAATACCGAAGTTGAGAATAACGGAACCAATGTTGAAGATTCGAGCAATGTGGTGAATCAAAGAAGTAACATCACCAACTCTCCACATCCAGGTTATGAGAATATCATTGTTGAAGCCGTAGAGGAAACTGAGACTCAAGTTGCTATTGAAACCGAGCAAAGAACATAAGAGACTGTCCTAGAATAAGATGCTGTAATCACAATGGAGGATGCTCCAGTAGTTGAGAATCGTGTAGTAATACACGAATATCCCAATGCAGGGATTGTTTGTGAGCCTCCATTTGGTGGTGCTCAACCCCCGTATCATGTGTATGTTGGTGGATTCAGCGTTCCTACTGGGTATGCCAACATGTATGAGAAGCTGTGGAAAATGTATGGTCATATTGTTGTTGCCAGGGATCCTGATCGTAGCTACTTCTTGAAAATGCAATTGGGAAACATATTTCGTGTTATAGATGACATACGAACCAGGGATAGAAGTACTGTTACTCGATATGTACTCTTTGATTGGGAGTATAACTTGGGGAATTCTGAGAGACTTGGTTTTAATTGAAGTGGCTTCGTCAGAAGATCAACATTATCAAGGATGCAGTAGTGAAGAACATCCCTTTTACTAGTAATGTTGTGATGGAGAAAATGACCAAGATTGCTGAGATGACCAAAGAGCTGGAGTTGGAGAGAGCATCTTTGCAAGTCTTGGAGAATGCCGAGAAGCAGAAATCATACTTCGATGGCTTCCTTTAATTTCCTTTCCATAATCTCATGAACATTGAACTTCCGAGATATGTAAGGTTTTATTTGGGTTTTGATTTTTCGACAGGTTTTGAGTGCCTGAGGATTTTCTTTTGGATTTTGGATTTGATAGAGATTTTTCTTAAATAAGGAACTTTGATAAATTGCTGAATTTTCAAATACTGAGTGCAAGTATGCACACGTTTTGGAGGAATTGAAAAATACAAGTAAAAGAAAATCCTAAGGTGTGAATCATATGCTTTAGCGTTTGCTTTGGATATAACACATCCAATGTTGAATGTTTCATGTTCCGAAAGTCTTGAGACAATTCTCATGAATCACTAGTACACTTGTATTGCCTTTGATGTCAGCCAATTTGTAGTATCCTCCAGCAACTGACTTAGCAATCATAAAAGGTCCTTCCTAGTTAGAACTCTTTGTGGAGTGTAAATTGCGTCTGGTTTCCTTAAGAACCAAATCTCCTTCATGAAATTTTTTAGGCTTGGTTGTACGTGATTTGAATATCTTCTACTGGTTTGGAATTCCTCGTGGATTCCACTTTGGTGGAGCTTTCCAATTTTGCGGCATATGTGGATATTCACATAGAGGAGAGTATGTTGGATAATTCTTGTGGAACCGAGCCAGATCTTCAGCGATGAACCTTCCAATGGGGTCCTCAGTTGGGAGAGATTCCAACCATTTAGTGTAGTACTGCTGAGGCGAGACTACCCAGTCATAGCATTTGATGATAGCTTGGTCATGATTATGATTGAGTCCCCGGATAAAGGTAGCATATTTGAAAGTTGCTAATATGCAATTATGAGGGGGAATAAAACTTGCCTGCGTGCGGAATCTCCTGATAAATTCATGTGTGCTTTCCTCGGGCTTTTGTGTGAGTCCTATTAAGGTTTGGACCTTCTCCAAATGCTCGAAAGGTTGATCATCTTCCGAGTAGAACTTTCTTCGATGGATAATTGTGCAACTGAGGATGAAGATACTGCAGCAATTCTTCCATCATGAATCCATGCTCGCCCAAGAATCATGTCATATCTCGGATCCTCCTTAATTATGAAGAATTTAGTTTCTGTCCAGGTTGAATCGTTTCTTATGTTGAGAATGATGTAACCGTAAGCCTCCCTGGAGATTCCTTCGTGGTCTCTGACTGAAATAGGAGCATGAGTCGCTTCTTGTCGAGTGATGCCAGCAGCTCTGAGGGTTTTCAAAGGGATGATGTTAACCGCAGTACCAAGGTCAACTAATGCTCGTTTGAATTTATTTTCCTTGAGATGCACGATAGTGAGAAGTCCCCAGTCATACATCTCGTTGTCTGTTACTGGAGGTTCAGGGAGCGTCTGCTGGATTTCTAGCCGCTTTCCATACACAATATGGTTCAGCACAACAAACATATCATCTCTCTGGGCCTTTGACAGGTACAGCAATTCGCTTCCTTGACCCGCTGCTCGGAGGGTGCGAATTTTCTGATTGGGAGAGGATTTATGTGCACTCCTTCAGTCCTCAGTTCTCCTGAGTTGGCATTCTCTTTGAATATGCGTTTCAAATTTCTACAATCACTTGTTGGATGACTGACGTACCTATGAAAATGGTAGTAACGTGCGTTTTCCATTTGTTCCGCAGTTGGTTCCTTCTTGACAGGAGGTAGTTTGATTGCACCATCTTGGACCCAGACTTCTAGTAGTTCGATCACCTCTTGAATGGGAAAAGGGAAGTCATGTACTTCCTGATCATCCTGTTGATTCGGTGGTTGTGCATTTCTAGTCTGGTTGTCCTTCCTTGGAGCTTTCGGAGGGTGAGACGTTGAAGAAGCATTCTTATATTGTTGTGCCTAGGATTTTCTCTTGCTACCTTCAGCAACATTCATGGAGGCTTCAACATTATATTGTTTGTTGATCAGACATCGGGCATTGCTGCTTCGATTGTCTTTCGATTCCTCTACTTTGATAGTTTTCGTTCTTTCTAGCAAGACGGGAGCAGTAGTCGCTGATCGCTTGGATGCTTCATGATGTTCTGAAAAGGTCTGAAAGCGAAGATTCTCCAGCAAATCCCTGTAAACTGGGATCATGCCATTAATGCACAAGTCCACCAGTTGTTGTTCAGTAACGTTTGGATCATGACAGTCCAAAGCTTGAATCCTGAACCTCTTCACATAATCATTCGGATTTTCGGCAACCTTCTGAGCCATCCTTCCCAAGTCAGAAAGAGTAATTTGCTCAGAGACAAAGAAGTACTTCCGGTAGAAAGCATTGATCATTTCTCCCCAATTATCTATGCTCCCTAGTGCAATGTTGTTGTACCAAGTATACGCTCGACCCGTCAGGGATTTTGTAAACTCTTTCAAGCGGACAACATGGATGTTTTCATGCTCTACTAATGCTTCCAAGAATCGAGAGACGTGTTCTCGGGCATTCCCCGTTCCGTTATAGAGTGTGAACGTTGGAGAAGTGTAACCTTTTGGGAGAGGAATTCTTTGTGTAGCAGCGGGATATGGAGGTGGTGATGGTGCACGGACGGTGCATGGCCTTTTCCTCGATTCTCCATAAAACATTCCAGGTGTCCACGGGTGATAAAACTGGCAGGTTCAGGTTTTGCAGATTTGCGAGTTTCATCATCGTCAGGGACTGGAATAACTTCGGGATCCGTGCTTGGAGATGTTTCCTTTTCTTTCCATTTCTCCTGAGTTTTGTCTGATATCTTGTCAGTGAGAGTTTTGAGATAATTGCATAGCTCTTTCTATGTTGCATCCATGTCAATCTGATTTTTTGCGAGAGTCTCTTGCACCTTCATAAGATCACCTATGGTAGGTGGATTTTCTCTGATTTCCTTGGGATACCGGACGAAGAGAGGATGGTTTTCCATGTTGGTTCGAGGAGGAGTAGTGTCACCACCATTGTTGGAAGCAGGAATGGTTTCTAGAATACCACCTTTGTTGCTAGTGCTAGCGATGTTCGCGTTAGGATTTGTAACTGAACCTGACCTAAGATCAACCATTTTGCGAAAATGTGAGATTGCAACCGAGAGATTAATCTCCCACTGTGGTCGCCAATCTGTAGATGGGGAAAAACGAGCCACTGGTTTTTTTGGTAAAGTGAAGAGTCGAGCGTGCTGTCGAGATTCCTCAGCCGGGAAAAATGTTAATCCTCACACAGATGCACCGCTGCAAAGGGGGTGCTTAGATTCGGGAAATCAATCTGTATGACTCCGGCCTGAACCAAGACAATGGTCGTTCCAGAGTCAATTCGGTCGCAAAGAGGGAGATGTGTTGATCTGTAGGAGGGAAGCTGAGAGTTGTGTGGGATCAGTGATAATCAAGGATTATGGGTGTGTTGAAGGTTTCTGCAATATTGCTGAACTACTGAAGTTGAGTTCCGTGAATAAGTTTATCGAGTTGTTGACGGCTAATGATGATAATCGATGATTGATAATATTCGATTGATCCTCCTGATGTCCTCTATTTAGACTTATTTATATTGCAAGAATGATGTACCGCTGATCCCTGTAAGTGTGACGGTTTCTTGAGTGAAAGAGTGGGAAAGTGGGAGATCGTGGTAAAGTCAGTTCTATGTCGTGCAGAGACTTGACTGATCGTGCACCCACTACTTTGCTAACTCCTTCAACCATTTACACGACTTACGCACATTTCTCATTGTGGATGAATCCACGTGCCGTAGACCGCCAGACCAAAACCCAAAGTGATATCCCCCATTTTTGACGTGATTGAGATTTCACGAATCCTGGAGTCTGCAAGGCATACGTGTATTAGTTGGTCAGTTGTTGACTGATTTAGACTGTGAGTCTAATTTTGTTGAATCGAGCATAAATGGTGAATGCTCGGAGATTCATGGATTGAACATGTAGTTCTCTAAGATGTCAACGAATTACTGACTAGAGACTGAGCAAGTATTGCTCAACTCGACGAATTGCCGAATATTGAGAGTTTGTCGAGCAACTGAGCAAGTATTGCTCAATTCGATGAATTTGATAATTTTGGTGTGCAACTGAGCAAGTGTTGCTCAATTCACCAAAACACTGAATATTGATAATTTTACGTGCAATTGAGCAAGTTTGCTCAATTCGACAAACTACTGATGAATTACCGAATATTAATGGTTGGATCAATATTCGAGCAACTGAGCAAGTGTTGCTCAATTCAAAGAATTATATACTGTTGTCGTGACCCAATAAAATATTAATCAAAAATATTGGTGAATTACCGAATATTATTAATTTGGATGTTGATTGCTAAATCAACATAATTTTGTGTTTGAACTTGCTCAGAATGGTGATTCGTGCAGCGTTTGTTTGAAACCCTAATTTTTTGATCAATCCTTCAACAATTGGTGAATTGATGAAAATTGGTCATGAGTGAAGAGGGATCGACCACATGGGGTGATGAGAGTCCATGTGATTCCCAGTGCTCGTGTGAGCACGCACCAGTGTTCTCAGTTTGAGAGTTGGTGAAAGAACGATGATTAAATGCAGGTTTCACCATTTATTGAAATATTGTTGGATTCAGCGTTAGGTGACAAACCTAGGTATAAGAGATGAGGACCGACCAAGAGAGCATGGGACCGGATCCTGGTGGTCACGGGACCAGTTTTTTGTCATTCGAAGGATTCTCCAGTTGGTTGGAGAGAGTTCGGGCCCAGTATGAGCAATTGAACAAATTAGGTCAAAATTATGAAAACATGTGGGACCGTCTTCGTGCAATCCCTAGGAATGACTCTGGTCGGTCATGGAGGCATGCACGTGTTTCCGTGGTGTCCGTGTTTCTATACTGAGAGATTCAGTATTTTCTGATGCGCGTTCGAGCAACATAGTGAATTTTCAGAAGAGTTTCATCTTGACTGAGAATTCTCGATTTTTGTTGGAATGAGCATGTATGCTCAATTCATCAATATTTTGAAAATATTAAAATAAAAGTGTTTTAATATTTAAAATTACCGTGAGAGGCTAGCCAGTCGTGCGATTATGTTGGCTTTTGGTTTTTTGTGATTTGAGCAATATTTGAGAAAATATGGAGAAATCATAAATTTTGCTCAAACCCAGGAGTTTCATGAATTGAGTAAAATAATAATTATGCAAGATTAGGGATTGCAAGGTGTGGGACCGACCATGGCAAGGGCATGGCCGGACGGCTAGGTTGCCCGGTCTCGCACACCTTTCCCTATTTTATTATTTTTCATGAATCCTTGAAGTTATGGAGAATCCTTGAAGTTATGGAGAATCCACGAGTTTTTGTTGAAACGGAGGAGTTTCGTGAGATTTGGGAATAATAATTATAAAAGGCTAAGGCATGGCCGGCCGGTTAAGTCAGGTTGCCCGGTCCCGCACACCTCTCCTTGTTTTATAATAATATTATTTCGTGAATCCACCAAGTTATGGAGAATTCACGAGTTTTGCAAAAACAAGGAAAGTTGCTAAAACCAAGGAGTTTTCGTGAGTTCACGAAATAATAAAAAATAAGGAAAATAATGGGAGAGGCACGGACCGACCATGGATAGGGCATGGCCGGCCGGCCGACTGGTGGTCCCGGCCTTGGGCGCCTCTTATTATTTTATTAATATTCATTGTTTTCTCCTGTTTTTCTAAGGATTCCTTATTATTTCATATTTTTGGACACTCGTTCGTGCATCCGGGTGCTCAGTCGTGCATCATTGTCGAGTACACTCGCTCCATTTTTGTTGGGGTTACTCAGTGATGGTCCAGATGCCCGGTTTTTGGGTATTTATTATTGATTTATGAAATTCAGTGGAGAATAATTCATGAAACTGAGTAATAAGATGAGTAGTTATTTTATTATCAATCCATAAAATCAGCAGCGGATTGGACTATGGATTCAGAATAATAAAATGATTATTTCATCACCATCTCATGGAATCGCAGATTTGACCATAAAATCGGAGTAATGAAATGAGCAGTGATATCACCATTCCACGGGACCATGGTGATTCGACCATGAAATCGGAGTAATATCTCTTACCATTTCATGAAATCATCCGTGGATTCGATCATGAAATCGAAGTAATAAAATAAGTGGTGATATTACCATTTCATGAGATCAGCCGTGGATTCGACCATAAAATCGGAGTAACATCTATTACCATTTCATGAGATCAGCCGTGGATTCGATCATGAAATCGGAGTAATACATTTATGTATTACCATTTCGATCATGAAATAGGAGTAATGAGATAAGATAGATTATCTTCTAGGAATTCAGTGGTGAATATGACCTAGAATTTAATCTCTTGCGTATAGTCAGTAAATCAGCGAGTGTTGCTAATGTCCCGAAGTCGTTTTGCCCTCTCAACATTTCATGTATGGAGAACTGCCTGAGTCTATACACGAGTCTCTCTACATAGTCAGGAACAGTGAGTATCACCGTCCTTGAAGATGTTATTGCTCTCAATCTTATGGAGAACCACCCAATTGTTCTTTTATGTAGAGGCAAATTCCTCTATGTAGTCAGGGAACAGTGAGTGTCACCGGCATCCTGAAGGCGTTAAGCTCTCAATCTTACGGAGAACCGCCCAATTACGTTATTCTACATAAAGGCTATGATGCAATCCCCGGTGTCGAACGCTTCGGAGAGGCCTTTCGAGCGACATATGCATCATACTTCGTAAAACACGAATCGTCACATGGATCTCTGAAGCTGTGTTAGAAACATGCAGTATTATGATTTTACGGTTTTGACCTTTGTTGAAAATCCACCATCTACACACAGACACCAGAAATTTTGTTAACGAGGAAACCGCAAATGCATAAAAACCCCGGGACCTAGTCCAGATTGAACACACACTGTATTAAGCCGCTACAGAAACTAGTGTACTCCAAGCTAACTTCAGACTGGACTGTAGTTGAAACCCAATCAATCTCCCACTGATCCAAGGTACAGTCATGCTCCTACGCCTCTGATCCCAGCAGGATACTACGCACTTGATTCCCTTAGATGATCTCACCCACAACTAAGAGTTTCTACGACCCAAAATCCCAGGCTTTGACAATAAACAAATATGTCTCACAAGGACGAGTCTATCAATCTGTCTCCCACAGATAAACCCTAAAGGTTTTGTTTCGTCTTTTGATAATAATCAAGGTGAACAGGAACCAATTGATAATCCGGTCTTATATTCCCGAAGAACAGCCTAGAGTTATCAATCACCTCACAACAATCTTAATCGTATGGTAGCGAAACAAGATGTTGCGGATTCACAAACAATGAGACGAAGATGTTTGTGATTACTTTTTATATCTTGCCTATCGAAGATATCAATCTCAAGACAATCAATCTGATTGTACTCGTACGATAGAAGATGCAAGATCATATCACACAACTACGTTAAAATTAGTATTGTTCTGGCTTCACAATCCCAATGAAGTCTTTAAGTTGTTAACCTGGTCTTTAAAGGAGAATCGACTCTAGCACAAAAACTAGTATCACACGTAAGGTGTGGGGATTAGTTTTGCACAATACTAGATGTCTCCTTTATATAGTCTTTCAAATCAGGGTTTGCAATCAATGTTAGCTTAGTAACAAAGCATTCAATATTCACCGTTAGATGAAAACCTGATTTAGATTCAAGCTAATATTTCTTAACCGTTAGATCAAAAACTTAGCTTGTTATACACACTTGACAATGCACGCTTATAGGTTTGTTAACCGTCCCCAAACGTATGCACTTGTTGGTTCAATAATAGTTAACCAAAAGGTTAGACATATGATCATTTCATATCAACCACGTTCTTCTTCACCATAACTAGTTCAAATGACTTCAAATGAACTAGTTAGAGAGTTGTTCAATTGAAAGGAAATCTTATGTACTACACAAGATATAATTGAAGCAAAGATGATTTGATTCACTTGAATCGGTTCATGAACTTTTATAGCCACAGTTTGCAAAATGCATTCCTTAGTCTTTTTAAGTTTAAGTTCAGAAATCATCTTCAGATATATAACCTTCTCAAGTTCGCAGACTAGGTTCGCGGGATTAAGTTACCGGGCAGAGTTTACAAACTCCAGCAGAAATTCTCGGGTATGAGAACTTCGCTGGTTCGCGGACTGAGTTATCGGACTTAGCTTCACGCAAGTAGTTTATCAACTCCAGCAGAAATTCTCGGGTTTGAGAACTTCGGCAGTTTGCGGACTGAGTTCGCGGACTTGGCTCACGCCATTCTTCCGGTTCTCTTGATCAACAAAGTTTGCAAACTTTGGTTCAAGGAATAAGACTTATACATAAATGTGTTTCCACAACAATGCTTATTTCCACCATTGGTTATGTAATCTAAACTCTCATTTCAATCATTGAAACATTCTTAGAGGACGTTATATAATTGTTACACCATTTCTCGTCAAAGAAATTTTCAAGATGATTGAAACATATCATGATTTTCTTCACATGGTAAAGATAAACTTGATCGACGCAAAAATCTTACTAACACATATTTCGAGATATATATAGGCGAGGTATACTCGGCTCGAAATACCAAATGTGTATAATCCAAGTCTATGTATATAGCATACGAATTCTTGTCTCAAAGAGTAGGAGATAGAGTAGATAGACTTTTGAGTGATAGATAATTTCAAGTCTTCACATACCTTTTTGTCGAGAAGTTCCATTGGTTCCTTGAGTAGTTCTTCTACTTGTATGATGAATCGCCATGAAGTCCTTGGGCTCAACTACACTTTCTATCCTAGTCCGAGACTTAGCTATAATAGACTAGAAATCAAGACATAGTTTTGATCACTAACATTGATAAACATGCTTGAGATAGAAACGCATGCGAGTTCGACCGAGCAATGCTCTAACAATCTCCCCCTTTGTCAATTTTAGTGACAAAACTATCAATTGATATGGAAAACAAAAAATATAAAGAAACTTTACTAGCTCAAATTCCCCATGTCTAATCTTCAACATTCCTCGAAATCTTCGTCACTTACAAGTACTCCAATGATACCAAAGGTTGTAAGTTTAGCATCACCGCTGTTGAAGATTGATAGGGTGTAGAATACACCCTATTAACGATCTATTTTTTATGCTTTCTTTGCTATTTTTCTTGTAAAATTATGTATTTTATGTTCGTTTTGATTTTTATAGATATTCTGGAGTCGCACGGAGGAAAAGAAGAAGAAATCACCGAATTTGAGAAAAAAATGCAAACTTGCCATTTCATGGGAGAACACTATCTGGAGCCCAGTTAAGGATAAGGGACAACTCTTTTAGAGGTGTATTAAACACAGACCAGCTGAGGCTAAGGGGATGCTAGCTGGGTGGTTCTACAGTTGGGTGTCTAATTAAATCCACCCCAATGATTGACCTAACCCTATTTCGAGATAAACAATTCCCTCATTCATTTGTTTACCAGCTTCCCCTGAAATTGAGAAACGATGAAAAGCAGCGCTGCTACTGCTATTATAACCAAGAAACAGATCGAGAAATTGAGAGAAGTGGAGCTGAAATACAGGGAAGATGAAGTAAGATTGTGGGATGATTCTGCTCTTGGATTTGAAATAGAAGTTGCAATCAGATCGAAAATAAATTATGGAGATTATTCGATGAACAAGAGTAAAGAGGATGGAAATTGGGGTTTTCTTCTGAATTTGAGATGATGGAAGAATGGGTTTTGGTTTGAATCTGTTGTTTCCATGGTGATTTCCATGGGTACAAGAATGGGTTCGACTTTCTGGTGCTGTTGGTGGCCGCTGGTTGAAATAGAGAAGCAGTTATGAAAAAAATAAAGAAAAGGGGATCTCATGGGTTGTTCTCAAAATCAGTTGAGCAGGTGTAATTGATTCTGGAATTACGGAAAGTTGTTGTTGCTATTGATGCTGAGAATAAGATGAATTCAGAAATGAAATGTTGAAGCTGTTGCAGTAGCTAGAGTGAATGGAACTGATGGAAATAATGGAAGAACTGATGATGATTAAAAGCTCTGATGGAAGAGAATGAAGCTGTTGAATTGAATAGATGTATGCCTAGGAATTTTTCTGGGAGATTTGCAGAAGAAGAAGGGTTTATCTTTGAATCGGTGAAGTTTAAAATGGGTCTGTGATTGTGTGAAGCAGAAGAAGAATGATTAAGTTGAATGAACTGTATAGATGTATGTTAGGTGTGCAGGGAAAGAATAGAAAGGCCTGAAATAATGTCCGGGAAATCACCAGAAATAGAGGAAACTCTATCCAACTTACTGCACCGGCGAGTCAACTCAGCGATGACCGATCCAATCCCTTGACTCAGCTGAGTAAGATCCAGTAAGCTCAGTAAGACAGACTGAGAAGCTGACTCTCTTCTCCCTTGACCCATTCGCTAACAGTTTGACTATAATCACCTTTACCTGTAACGGTGGACTGACGAAATATTTTGCCGACGGCTTAGAATCTCAGGTAGCCGGCGACGACATTTCAGGCAGATTCCGGTGATCCCGAGAACTTCTCAGGCGACCAAAAATACAGAAATTTGTGAAGAATTCTCTAGACTCATCTAGAGTCATGGGTTTGAGGAATTAGACTTGAATTTGGAAAGTGAAGATAGAAGATTTGAGAAAGACAAGGACTTGGAAAGAAGACTTACAAAGGGAAAGGGATTCTATTCCTAAGAGGATTGCTAGGAAATTGAAGCCTATAAATAGAGAAGTTCTCTACACACTTTATACACTTCTACACCTCTACACACACAACACTTGTGTTTTTGCTTGCTTTTTCAAAATTCTTCTTTTAATTATTTGTGTGAACTTTACAAAATTATCCCTTTAGTTATTTGTGTGAATTTTCAAAAACATGAGTAGCTAATTTTCTTATTGATTGAGGATGAATTCCTAGTTCTTAACATGTTTTGAGTTTTGTTTTTAAATCTATTTTGAAGTTTTTCACATGATTATCGTTTGTTTTTACTAATAGGAATGTTTATACATTCATGGTTGATTGATAGATTGTTTAGGCGGCCAACTAAATTGATTTGTTAATTGATCTAAAGCTAGTGAAAGTTAGGGGATAAGTAATCGTTTCTTGACATTTTACACAAGTAGCAAACACGAGACCTTGTGTAGGGATTCCGTGGAGCAATTGTGTGTGAAAACAACGTTAGCAAGTAGACCTTGATCTAAGAGTCTAACTACTAATATCAACCTAATAAATTCATAAATCTTAATGCGTTTAACTAAATTACATCTTGAGTGAGATACTACTAGGTGGTTTGGTAAATAGAATCCGGTAGTCGAGAACTTCCGTATCCGGTGATACCAGGGATTTAGGGGTTTAGCACTGAGCTAGATGCTCTACTTACGGTTGGTGATAATCTGTGACTAATAAAAATTGGAAAAGAACATAACTTGATTTATTATTTTGCAACGAAGAAGGATTCCTTGATCTAATCTATCTTATTGGTTTCAACATACATTATTAATTGCTTTGGTTATTTTCTTGTGCTTTTCAAAACCAAAACCCCTCCCCCCCCCCCTTTTCTTGACAACTTTACAACTAAAAGTCTCTTGCTCCTCGTGGGAACGAACTTGACTATGCTATATTACTTGTTAATTAGGTGGAAAAATATTAATTAATTTGTTGTGGTTACGACACACACCAAATTTTGGCGCCGTTGCCGGGGAACAAAGGACGATTTTAGTTGTTTTATTTTTATTTTTTCTTTATTCTTGCTTTGTTAGATTCTATATCGTATCTAACTTAGTTTTCAAGAATCTTGTTTCAGGTACTATATCTTTGGTGAATGTTTAAAGAGGGCAGACCGAGTTCAATTGGTATACGTCTTCGATCCGACACTCAACTAAAGGATTTCATTCGAGCGGTTAACACTCCGCTTCCCCGTTCTTCATATAGTGAGTTCGCAAATTCCGATATAGACGAAGAAGAAATGGTTGATCGTAAACTCAAGGATCTATCTTCTCACAAGCTCGATACACAACAATGGTGTATCAAAACTAACTCAACCTTCGAGATCAAGTCGGGGTTGATTAGAGAGTTAGCAAAGTTTCATGGCATGGTGAATGAATATCCAAACAAACATCTTATGGACTTATCCACCATATTCATGGCCATGCTTCCACCGGAGACTAATGCGGATGGAGCAATGTTGAAAGCTTTCCCGTTCTCTTAGGCGGCAATGCTAAGGAATGGTTGTATTATTTGCCTTCCGGAAGTATCATTACATGGAATGGGATGAAGAAACTTTTCCTCAAGAGATATTTTCCTACTTCAAAAGCTACTCAAATTCGCAAGGAGATTTGTGGGATGAAGCAAAATGTGGGAGAGTCATTGTATGAATGTTGGGAGCGATACAAGAGATTGCTGGCAAGCTGTCCACACCATCAATCAGTGACGTTATGATACTCCAATACTTCTACGAAGCTCTCCAACCAAGTGACAGATCTATTCTTGACGCCGCGGGTGGTGGTGCATAAATGAACAAGACGGTGGCCCAAGCTACCGAGTTGATTGAGAGTATGGCGGCGAACTCGCAACAATTCTACACAAGAGAAGAACCAATGGTTAGGAGAGTGCATGAAGTTAGTGATTCATCATCATACCTTGAACAAAGGATGGGAAGCATGGAGAGGGTAATGCAACGAGTGGCCGTGGTAATTATTCCGGATGATGAGACCGAACAAGTAAATGCTTTATATCCAAATCAAAGGCCAAGGTACGATCCATACTACAATACTTATAATCCCGGTTGGAAGGATCATCCTAACTTTAGTTATGCGAACAAGCAAGCGGCGGCTCCTAATCCATATGTGCAACAAGATGGATTCCAAAAATCACGCTTCCAACCTCAACAACAATTCCAATCACAACAAGTCAAGGAGAAATTTCGGATGATGACAAGTTCAATGTGATAATGCAAATCATGCAAGGTCTCACTTCTATGTTACAACAAAACCAACAAAAGACCGATTCGACAATTAAGGCTTTGGAACAAAAGACTGGTTCGGCAATCAAGGATTTACAAATTCAAGTGGGGAAATTGGCGACCGATGTGAACCTATTGAAAGCTCAAGCAACCCTAAATCTTCCTTCACAACCATTTGTGAATCCAAGACAAAATGTTAATGCAATTTCCTTGAGGAGTGGAAAACAAGTGGAGCAACCAAATCAACAAGATAAGGTGCATGAAGAGTTAGTCGAAGACAAAGAGGAAACCACACCAAAGGATAATTCCAAGGAATCGGTTCCTACTTTCACCACTCCACCCACGTTTCCTAGCCGATTTGCTAAGTCGAAGAAAGAGTTGGAATACAAGGATATTCGGGACATCCTTAAAGAAGTACAAGTCAATATTCCACTCATTGAAGCTATTCGACAAATTCCTCGTTGTGCAAAGTTCTTAAGGGAGTTGTGCATGAAGAAGAAAATATTGAAAGGGAATGAAGTCATGAGTGTGGGGGAGAATGCTTCGGCGTTCATTCTCAAGAAACTCCCACCTAAATTAAAGGACCCCGGTAGTTTCACCATACCTTGCACAATTGGTAAAACAAGGTTTACTCGAGCTTTTTTAGATTTGGGAGAATCGGTTAATGTTATGCCTTCCTCGATTTATGATTCTTTAAATCTCGGTCCTCTTAAGGAGACCGGAGTAGTTCTTGAACTTGCTAACCGATCTAATGTTTACCCGAAAGGGATTGTTGAGAATGTTTTGGTGCAGGTTAATGAGATTGTATTCCCGGCCGATTTCTATGTCTTAGACATGAATGATGAGAACTCTCCGAAGTGTACACCTTTGTTATTGGGTAGTCCATTCTTAAGCACCGCTGGAACGAAGATTGATGTCCAAAATGGAACCTTGACTATGGAGTTTGATGGTGCAGTCATCCACTTCAATATCTTTGAGACAATGAGATACCCAAGTGATGTGAAGTCATGTTTTCCCGTTAATGAGATTGATGCGGGCTAATGAATCATGCAAGAGCTAAGTCGGGCCGTCGACTTTAAAACAAGTGCTTAATGGGAGGAAAACCATAGGTTTTGTATTTCTTACCTTTTACTTTTTATTTTCTTTTTATTTTGTTTATTTATTTTTTCTTGTTCCATATCATATTAAGATTTCCCACCTTGACTTTACTTGGACGATTCAATTACATTGAGGATAATGTAAGGTTTAAGTGTAGGGGGAGTGGTTAAGCATATTAAAAAAAATTTTTTTTGCATAAAACCTCCAACTTTTAGGGATTTTAGAGTCACTAGCATACTTCTAGGTATGTTTACATAGAGAATTCTGACCGACATAATTGAACTTGGAAGTGTTAGGGAACTACGTTCGGATTTCTTGCTTGTTAGAGTGTTAAATAATGGATATAATCATGCCGGTGATGCAGATTAGGAGCAGGGAGACATGCATTATTAGAGTTGCTGATCAATCATTAGTGGAGACTACCCTATTTATATCATGCGAGGCACCGACAAGATTTCTTTATAAATAACTAAAGAGATTTCTTTTGAGTGTGTGTCACCGTACGTTAATTCCGGGTAGAATGGAGAGCTACCCAACCTCCCACCAATAGAAGCACTACTCTTTAATCTCTTGAGTGCTAATTTTGTCAATCATGAGGGTGACATCTATAGATGAAAGCCTCCTTCTTGTAGTTCGATTTGCGGTTAGCACCATTCTCTCTCTCGACAAAAACGGATCCATAGAAACACCATCATCATCAACAAGGGAGCGACATCAAAATCTACAAGGAAAGTTGAAAAAGTTCAAGGTTTACAAGCAACGGAACAATAAAAGAGTAAATTTCATATCTAAGTAAAGCAACATATAATGAGCGGATTTTTACATATACATTTTGAAGACTTATTTACAAGAGCAAAGAAAATAAAAAGGTGAGAATTATTGAAGTTTATGATTTCGAGACGATACAAGTTGTGAAGAATCAAACGGTAAAGTACTTTTCCCACGGCTATGGTTTTTTTTATTTTCACTTTCTTTTGTATTTTATTTCTCTTGTCTTTATAAAAAAAATGGAAAATTAAAAAAAAAAAAATTGGAAAAAAAAATGATGACAAGAGAAATTTTTATTTTTTTTTGGTTTTTATTTATTTAATAAGCCGTGGGGAAGGAAAATATATAAGGAAGTTACAAATTGTCAAGGATTTAAGGTAAAAAATTACAAATTGTCAAGGATCTACGAAGTTCGAGAGTTTATCATCAGTAGTTGAAGCCGAAGACGAAGACCAAAAAGATGAAAACGAGGAGCGAAGACGTTTCTATTGGATGCTGTGAGAGTGGTGTTATCATTATTGCAATCGGATGTGAAGGTGAGTAAGTAATCTCATCCTCGATAATAGTGGTTGATTTCCTTTCTTAGAGATCGTCAGAAAAATGGTTTTTCAAAATATTAAAAGATGTGGGTTTTTAAAATATTTCGGAAGTTTTCCTTCCCACCATTCAACGTGTTGCAGGATTTCTTTCTTCATTCCAACCTGCACACATGTGAGAACCATAAAAGTACGTCCTTTGAGTGCAATTTCATAAAACCCTTTTTGGTGAGGCAGAAGTCGAGGAGAAATGCTTATTGATCGCTTCTCAAACACGCGTTCTCTCATTATGGTGTGGTTATTTCTCAGTCAACATTTGAAGAATGAGAATATGTTCTTTAGTATTTCTAACTTCTTATTACTAGCATGCAGAAACTCTATGTCCTCATAACCCTTTGGATTCTTGGGACGCTGGAACGCTTTGAAGTTGTAAGTTTTAGTTTGATTTGCTCGAGGACTAGCAAAGTCTAAATGTGGGGGAATTCGATAGGGTATAGAATACACCCTATTAACGATCTATTGTTTATGCTTTCTTTGCTATTTTTCTTGTAAAATTATGTATTTTATGTTCGTTTTGAGTTTTATAGATATTCTGGAGTCGCACGGAGGAAAAGAAGAAGAAATCACCCAATTTGAGCAGAAAGGGCAAACTTGCCATTTCATGGGAGAACACTATCTGGAGCCCAGTTAAGGATAAGGGACAACTCTTTTGGAGGTTATTAAACACAGACCAGCTGAGGCTAAGGGGATGCCAGCTGGGTGGTTCTACAGTTGGGTGTCTAATTAAATCCACCCCAATGATTGACCTAACCCTATTTCGAGATAAACAATTCCCTCATTCATTTGTTTACCAGCTTCCCCTGAAATTGAGAAACGATGAAAAGCAGCGCTGCTACTGCTGTTATAACCAAGAAACAGATCGAGAAATTGAGAGAAGTGGAGCTGAAATACAGAGAAGATGAAGTAAGATTGTGAGATGATTCTGCTCTTGGATTTGAAATAGAAGCTGCAATCAGATCGAAAAGCAATTATGGAGACGATTCGATGAACAAGAGTAAAGAGGATGGAAATTGGGGTTTGCTTCTGAATTTGAGATGATTGAAGAATGGGTTTTGGTTTGAATCTGTTGTTGCCATGGTGATTTCCATGGGTACGAGAATGGGTTCATCTTTCTGGTGCTGTTGGTGGCCGCTGGTTGAAATGGAGAAGCAGTTATGAAGAAACAAAGAAAAGGGGATCTCATGGGTTGTTCTCGAAATCAGTTGAGAAGGTGTAATGGATTCTGGAATTGCAGAAAGCTGTTGTTGCTATTGATGCTGAGAAGAAGATGAATTCTGTGGACACACGAACTACGCGGGGTCCGAATGCCCACAATCAATCATTAAAGTCTAAAGAGATTACGATGATGATCCCCTGATGCGGATTCATTGGCTCAAAACCCACGGGTTTATCATGGCCTCCTCCAACTTCCCCGTGCGTAGCGATTATGCATGGGGTACAAATATAAAAGGCAAACAACATATATAAGCAGATACGTGCGGAGCTAAATGAATGTAAAGTGCTGAAATGTAAATAAGACCAAGGTTTACGTGGTTCAGCACTAAGGCCTACGTCCACGGGGTTTGTTGTTCTACTATATGATTCACGGTTACACGAATAGTTGAATGACTTTGGGTTTACATATTTCTCTCCACTATGGGATTAACTTACCTTTGCTATTCTCTCTCTCTCTCTCTCCTGATGTTTTTTCGATCCCCTTTCCTCTTTGTGGAGATTGGGTATTTATAAGGTTGGAATGTGGGACCCATCTCTGAAGACCGTTGGAACCTTATCTTCTCGTGTCCTTGCGTCCATCACGCGGAGGTCTGCGTTTCCCCCTCGATCCCGCGGAGGCATCTTCGCTCGTTCCATAGGTCGGTCGACACGTGCACTGCTCAGAGTGTTTAATGCGGGTGGTTGAGGGGTCTGCTCGTGTCAGACAAGTGTCTTCTTCCCCTGTCAGTCCGTGTCAGCTGACTTTCTCTCCACCGTTGATCTTAGCTCCTCTTCTGGGGATGAGATAAAGCAACTCCTAGGGGTTTATTTGGTGCTTCGTGACGCATCGTGTTTTGATGTTTTGGCTTGCATGCTCTCCACGTACCTTTCTGTATACACGTGTCCGATAGTGAGATATATGTGTACACAATTTGCCCCTTTTCTTCGGGCTTAACTGACTAATGGGTGCCTTGAAGAAAAACTATCGTCGCACATTCTTCTCACTCCTAATAACTTCTCCTAGATACTTGGGCACGTCTTTTATTCGTGCATTAACTGCTTATGTAACGGGCACGTTTTCCTATTTCTCCCTTAATTTCCTCTTTTCTTTCGGGTATTTTAAGGATAGAGAGGAAATTTAATTTCATTCTTCCTAAACACTCTCTCAGTTCATTCTTCCTTTAAATTTCCTGCCTGCCTTCATTAAACCTGTGACCTTAAATTCTTTGTCAGTCTTCATTGCACCTGTGATCTTAAATTTTGTCAGTCTTCATTGCACCTGTGATCTTAAATTTTGTCAGTCTTTATTGCACCTGGGATCTTCCCCTGTTCGTTTCTTCTACTTGCTGTTTTTGCCGGTGAGTTTTTCTTTTCTTGATTTCACTGTTTTATGCCGTGTTGATTTGTGAATTTTCTGCTATTGTTGTTCCTTGTTTGTGATGAAGAACTTTTTCTGATGCTTGCATACTAGTTTGCCCCTGTTCTTCATCTTAAATTAAGGCAGCCATTACTTGGAGGGTGGAGTATTGAGATTGTATCCTAATTTTAGGGTTGCTATGTTATCGTGGTTGTATTGCTATGAATGTGTTTTTTGATTTTTGGTTATCGTGTGTAACTTGTTTTTGATTTTATTCTTTCCGCAGCCATGTCTGACCGTCCGCGGCCTATTTATGAGACTCCTGATTCTAGGTTGTCGAGATCTCCTCAGCGTCGAGAGTCTCAAGATGATATTCGTCGGAGTCGAGTTTCTTCCGGAGCGAGAGCCTCGTCTTCTCGGGAAGAGATTCCTCCGATAATTCCGTCTGGTTCACGGAGAGTCTTTAATCACTCAATGGTGCGTCCTCGTGAAGATACTCGGAGTACGCAGGCTCCTCCCCGCGCTGTTGCTTTCGACGTTCCTCCTTTACGTTCGTTAGTGCCCGAGCATCATCTACGGTCTTCTCCAACTGTTAAAGGGAAGAATACAAAGGGCGTAGCTCCTAGGGCTGAATCTTCAAAGAATCCCCCCGTGAAGAGAAAAGCGTCTGAAGCGTTTGTTAATTCATCCGGCCCCGCCGAGGAGGATGAGTCTGCTCCCTTGATACGCAGTGTTTCTGTTAGCAGGAGAAAAGTAACCTTCAAGCATATCGATCTTGAAATATTCAAGGAGAAGCATGAGCTCCAAGCCTTCGGGGTTCGTTTTTATGCCCCCGAGGATGATATTACGTATGAGCTGATCTCTAAGTACGAATTCGATGAATTTCACTTGTTAACGACGGTTGGGGCCTTCGAGGCTGGTCTGATGCTGCCGTTGTACAAATCGGGTGATTCCTTCTACTACGACGTGCTCGCTAGTCGTGAGGGTTCTTCCACAAATACTCATAGCCGTTCCGTATCCCAACTATCGGGGAATTATCTCCGCGCCCTGAAGGAATGCTATCTACGGAGTAAGGGGGAAACGTCGATGACTTGCTACGTCCCCAATCCCTTGGAGAAGGAATGGTACACTCCTGAGAATTTCAATAACTCCTTCGGTGATTACGTTAATAGCAGGAATAGCAAGCCGTGGAGTGTCAGCCTTCGGAATCTTCCTGCTCCTCGAGGCGAGATTCGTCTGTTAAATGAGGTCAGCGATGCCAAGTTGAAGTATGTTCCTGGCACGGAGGCGTCCAGTCGTCGGAAACTCTTCCCCGCGCGAGAAAGGATCAAGCGCGATCATGACTACGAGTGGCACGCCACTGTCATTGAGATAGTTGGTCCGTGGGCTTACGGTTGGATTCCCGGTTCCCGCGGATGGCGGCCAACCGAGAATAGTAAGCCGCGCGAATCTCCTCCCGCTCGCTATGGAGATTTCTGCCCCTGGCGTCTGAACTTTGCGGGCATGAATTTTCCTTATGCCCTGGATGTCGTAGAGGGAGACGAGGAGGATGGTTCCGGTGCTATACTCCCATCGAAGAATATCTCAGCTGCTCAGGTACGCAGATTCTAGCTGTGTTTCGTTTTTATAACTTCCATCGGACGGGAAGAATAATTCCTTTGTGGTGTCGGTTTCAGGTATTGAAGAAGAAAAAGATTAGGCCGAAGCAGTCTTCTACTATGGTGGTGGGCGAGGTTGAGGCCCAAGAGGAAGTTACTAGTCCCGTGAACGAAGAGTTTGCTGAGGACGAGATTACAGATGGGGAGGAACGTACTGGTACCTCCCCTATCAATGTCGAAGAAGAGGTCTTCGCTGGTCACGCCGGTGATGGAGGAAGGAACAAGGGTGTAGTGGCGGATGATGTTGTCATCGAGGATGTTTCCGTCCCTGCTGGTGATGTCATGGATACCCTTCCCACTTCTCAAGAATTTTCTTTCGATCGGATGTATTCCACGGGGGAGTTCTTTGACGAAGCCCTCGATTTTCCCGAGGACTTCTCTTTACTTTCCCCTAATGACGATTGGGATGTTCTTGGTGGTGATGTTGCTGTAGAAGGTGTTGGCGCGGAGGAGCCTGCTGTGCATGTAGGCGCGGAGGAGCCTGCTGTGCATGTAGGCGCGGAAGAGCGTGCCAACGTTCATGCCGAGGGGGTCGAGTCGGAGAAAGGAAAATCTGTTGTCGACGCGCCCGCCGATAGTCTTCCCCAGTCGCCGATGTCTGAGGGTGAGGATGCCATCATGAGTTGGTTTAAGGAGAAGAATCTTCTGTTTGTCTCTCATCCTGCTCCTGTGGTTGTTGGGGAAAAGGAATCAATCGCGTATACCCGTCGCATGATGGAGATGTCTTCGGAGGCGCAGGTGTCAGAAGCCTGGGGAAAAAGGTTGACCGTTCCCGAAGCTACCCTCGTGCCGGAGCCTCCTACTTCTGTTGCCGATATGATGGCTATTGCCGACGGGTATCAATATGGCTTCCCGCAACAGCGTGTGCTAGAGGTAAATTTTCGTACATGCTTGTACGTGAGAATATGACGCTTCGGTTGAATAATGTTTTGTCATTTTGATGTGTAGATGATGAGGAGCGAGCATTGCAACCACGTGCTGTATCAGTTCTTTAAAGCAAAATCTCTGAAGCTCGAGGCTAAGCTTCGTCATCGGGAAAAGGAATTATCTGCGGCTGAGGTGGAAATAGAAGAGCTGAAGAAAAGCCTTAAGGAGAAAGAAAAACTGGGTGAAGCAGAGGCTGATCTTCGTTCAGAACTTATTGCAGTGCGCGCTGAGTTAGAGCAAACTCGTAGCCAAGTTTCCACTTTCACAGGTTTGGTTCTTTTCCCTCGCCGTATGTCGTCATTCTTTTATCTCTTAGTTGTTCTGTCTGAGTCTCCCCACCCTATGTCCAGTGGGTGGCATCCCCGAGCTGGTATGGCTTCGAAACGAGAGAGCTCGGCAAAAATCTCGTATTAGAGATTTGGTTGAGAAGATTAAGAGTGAGGCTAGGAAATGGGATGCTCGGGCTGAAGTATGGCGCGCGCGGCATGTTCAGATGGTCGACATGCAAAATCTGTACAACCATGATCGTGCTTTATTTAATGGCACACTGCTGTGGACCAGAGATAATATGCGGGAAGCCCGCGAGCGTACTTCCTTGTTGGAATCTAGGATTCAGCTATTGGAAGAAGAATTACAGACGGCGCGGTCCATTCCTCTTTCAGGGGTCCAAGATAATATGCTTGGTCTTGCCAGGGAACGAGATGATGCTCGTGCTGAAGTCTACGCTCTCAGCAATGCTCTTTCCGCGTCTCGTGCCGATGTAGCCCGTCTTGCTGAGTCTGAGAGGAATCTTGAAGTGTGCATGTACAGACTCAGCAAAGGGGTCTCAGAGATAAATAAAGAGGTCGACCACCTTCGTCATATGGACTCGATGAAGCAGGTAGAATTAGATGCCTGTCAATTTACTCTCACCAACCTTCAACTAGACTATAAGAAATTATCCGCGGAATATGATCATCTTGATGAAGCGCGAGATGCGGTTGTTAATGAATATGAAGAGGCTTCGGCTTGTGTCGAAGGTATAATCCCAATTCATCGAGTGTGATCTTGTTTGTTTTCTACGCTAACTCCGTGGTGTTGTCTTTTTCAGGGCTCGAGGAACGCCTTCGCGTCACAAATGAAGAACTTGAAAAGGCTCAATCTTCCTTAGCACAGCAAGAGGAACAAACCAATCACTTCAAGAATTTAGCAGCCGCCCGCGAGGAGGCCGTTGGTGCTGCTTCCAGAGAAGTGAATCGGCTATCTTCGTTATTATCCCAAGCCCAACAGCGGACAACAGTTATTAAACATAAGGCTCGTTGTCAATTGGCTGAGGAGACGAACAAGATGCTGGAGAGGATAGAACTTGGCCTAAGGAATGAACATGGTCTCGTGAAGAACTATCCTCGTCGTCCCGTTCCTGCTGCATTGCCCAGCTCCTCGGGCCCCTCTTCTGGTGGGAGCGTTCCATCAAGTCTTCGGAAAAATCCTGACGACGGGACCGCCACCTAGGCAGCGTTCCGTAGGGTCCACGGCATAATTGTACTTTTTGTAACAATGTAAAAGGAATGTTTTTTGATTGTGTATCCTTGGCTTTGGCCGTTCACTTGTAATCACCCTTTATGAAATGAATCCTCTTCTTGATATACCTACAATGTTTTTGTATTTTAAGTTTGTGAAAAAACAAAAGTTGTTAAGTGTTTTTGAGTGCGATACGAAAGGAAGGTACCTTCGTGATCGTCTTGAGACCTGTCACCCCGCTGGCAAATCCTGGGCCAGAGGATTCCCAGACGGTGGGGGCCGGGGTAACGTTCTAGGATATGGGGTGTAAAATATGTACGCACCCATTCCGTCGACCCGTTGCCTTAAGATTGGTTGGGTACCTCTTTCTGCTGGGTGCCTTCCCCCTGGTCCTACACTTATGGACACTGATGGGGGAGCCCTGAGAGATTGTAGATTAACTAATTTCCCCAATATTGTAGGTAGATTCCACAGACTTGATAATTTGAAAGCTTGTTTGATTGATGAGTTGAGGTCTGCAATTCCTCTTCCAGATATAGAAACATGTTGGGCGGTTAGGCTCCTTTCTTCTTCTGGTACACTCCCAGCAGATTCAAATCTGCGTTGCTTCTATGGGAAGTATGGTTTGAGCCATTTAGCATTCCAAGGATGCCGGAGGACCTCACCTTTTAGATTACGTAGGTAGTAAGAACCATTACCCGCAATGTCGTGGATCATAAACGGTCCTCCCCATGTAGGTGCTAACTTTCCCCATTTCTTTTCTTGCTGATACCGTGGGATTGTTCTCAACACATACTGTCCCTCTACAAAATTTCGTAGCTTTACCTTTTTGTTGTACTCCCTTGCTAGTCTTCGTTGATAATTTTCCATTTTTTGCAATGCTACTTCCCTTCTTCCCTCCAAGTCGTCCAACCTTTCTAACATCATATCTGTTGTGAGGTTTTTCTCCCAGGCTTCGGTCTTCGTGGTTGGCATGAGGATTTCTGTAGGTATGACTGCTTCAGCTCCATAAGTAAGAAGAAACGGGGATTCCCCGGTAGCGGACCTTCGTGTTGTCCTGTATGCCCATAAGACATTGTGCAGTTGTTCGCACCATCTTCCCTTATGCTCGTCTAGTTGTTTTTTGAGTATAAGGGCGAGGGTCTTGTTGGTAGCTTCCGCTTGTCCGTTGCTTTGAGGGTATAAGGGGGTGGACTTGTTCTTTCTTATTTTAAAGGTGTCGAAGAGCATGTCTATATTTTTTCCCTGTAATTGCTTGCCGTTATCAGACACAATTTCAGCAGGTATACCAAATCTGCAAATGATGTTCTGGAATATGAAAGTGAACACATCCGAGTCTCTGATCCTGGCCAAGGCCTTAGCCTCCACCCATTTACTGAAGTAGTCCGTGGCTACTATCAAAAATCGTCTCTTCCAGGATCCTTCGATGAAAGGCCCGACGATGTCTACTCCCCATTTTGCAAATGGCCACGGGCTATCGACAGAGTTTAACAATGTTGCCGGCGCGTGGATTTTTTTCGCGAAGCGCTGACATTCTTCGCATCGTCGGGACATCCTCGCAGCATCTTGTATCATGGTCGGCCAGTAATATCCTTGCGTTTTTGCCTTGTCAGCTAGTGATCTCATACCGCTATGATTCCCTGCGTCACCATAATGGATATCATTTAGAATTCGATGCCCTTCTTTCCGGGACAAGCAGCGTAGTAATGGTCCGAGGAAGGATTTTCTATACAGGACCCCGTCCCGAAGATCGTATCTTCCCACTTTGGAGAGCGTCTTTCTAGCTTGCTTCCGATCCGCAGGTAGGCTTCCTTTGTCGAGGAAGGTATGTATTGTCACCCTCCAGTCATCTTCGTTGCTGAAATCTTCGTCTTGATTTGCTTTTGACAAGATTTCTTCATCAAAGTCGTTATGGATGTCTTCTCCTACTTGGTCTTCGATATATTCTTCCATCGTATCTTGATTGGTAGCGAAGGAGAATTGAGATGCAATCGAAGGCTCGTATACCCTTGCTATTTTAATACCTTCGGCATTTTTATCCCTCAACATGGATGATATGTATGCTAGGGCATCCGCATGCCTGAGGTCCCTTCTGCATAAGTGCCGGAACTTAATGTTCGGGATTTGTGAAGCCAATGTTTGGACCAATGCCATGTAAGCTGAAAGGGTGTCATCGTACACATTATATTCGAGCCCGATTTGTCGTATGACCAGATGTGAATCACTTGTCAGCCTTACATCGGTTACCCCCATCTCTATTATTATACGTAGGGCATGTACGACAGCTTCGTATTCAACAATGTTATTGGTATGCTCTTTGAATTCCAATCTAAGTGCCTGTATGATCCTTTCTCCAGTTGGGGTAATAATGACAATACCTATTCCTGCCCCTTCCTTATTTTTAGATCCGTCGACGAAGATTTCCCATTGTCTATGACTCGCAGGTTCGAGGATATCCATTGGATCCTTGATTGCTTCCTCGGCTTCCGGTATTCCCTTGATCTCTTCGTCGTTGTCTAGAGGGAGGTCTGCTAAGAAATCTGCCAGAACTTGGGACTTCTGAGAATGTTGAATTTCATGAATGATGTTGAATTGGTCCAGATGGGTGTTCCATTTGGCTATTCGGCCCACTTTTCCCGTGCTTTTGAGGACTGCTTCCAATGGTGCTTTGCATGGTACCCTGACGAAGTGAGTTAGGAAGTAGGTTCTCAGTTTTTGGGTAGCCCATACCAGTGCGAGGATGAGTTGTTCAATCTTAGTATAATTTCTTTCCGCGGGATTGAGTGTCTTGCTGACGTAATAGATAGGCTGTTCTATCTTTGTATTGGTTTTGACTAATACCGCGCTGACTGCGTCCTCCGTTGCTGCTATGTACAGTGCCAAAACTTCATCAGGGTCAGGCTTCTGCAGGATAGGGATCGAAGCTAGATGTTCTTTGATCTTTTGAAATGCTTCCTCGCAATCGGCGGTCCATTCGAACCTGCTCCCTTTCTTAAGAATATTGAAGAAATGTTTGCACTTGTCCGAAGACCGTGCAATAAATCTGCCCAACGCTGCTATGGACCCATTGAGCTTCTGCACTTCCTTTAGATTTTTTGGTGACGGCATCTCTACTATGGCTTGAATCTTAGCTGGGTCTACCTCGATGCCCCTTTTCGTCACCAGATAACCGAGGAACTTCCCTGAGGTTACACCGAAAGTACATTTCTCCGGATTTACTTTCATGTGATGCTGTCTCATTGCATTGAAAATATTCCTCAGATCCTGGTGGTGATTTTTACGCAGCTTGCTTTTGACGAGCATGTCGTCCACGTAGACTTCTAGGGTTCCTCCAATCTATGGTTTGAAGATAGCATCGACCATCCTTTGGTATGTTGCCCCTGCGTTTCGGAGCCCGAAAGGCATTCTGGTATAGCAATAAAGGCCATGTGGTGTATAGAATGCTGTGTGTTGCTGATCTTCTTCTGCCAGGGCTACTTGGTTGTAACCAGAGTATCCGTCCATAAACGACAGCTCCTCGTATCCTTCAACTGCTTCAACCAGTTGATCTATGCTCGGCAGGGGATAGCTGTCCTTTGGACACGCCTTGTTGAGATTAGTAAAGTCGATGCATATTCTAACCCCTCCATTTTTCTTAGGAACAATGACCATGTTGGATATCCAGGTAGGATACTTGACTTCCTTGATAAATCCTGCGTCTAGTAGCTTCCGAAGTTCTGTTTCTACCGCCTCATGATATTCTGGAGCCACTTTTCGTATTTTCTGCCTGAACGGGGGTGTGCCCTGTTTGATGCGTAGTTCATGTTGGATTACTTTTGGGTCGATCCCTGGCATATCTTCTAACTTCCAGGCGAACACATCCACATATTCCTTAAGTAATTTGGTTAAGGAATGTTCTCTCCCTTCGCCCATGATGGTCCCGATTTTGACCATCTTCGGGTCTTCTTCCGTTCCTATGTTGATTTCCTTAGTGGGTTCCACTGGTGTGAACATAGGCTTTGGGTTTCCGAGGACTGGGGCGCTCTTTAATTGCTATTTGGCGTGTTTCTGCTCTTTGTTGATTGTTGAGGTACTTGTTTCCGAGCCTCGGACATTACCCTCTTTCGTCAAGCCTTTTCCTGTGGTTTCCTTAAGGAATAGTTCTACGGCTTTCTCTTTCGTGGTTTCTTGATTTCTTACTCTTCGGATTTTTCGCTGTTCTTCTTGCTCGTTGTTGATACGATCCTGAGTGGCCTGGCATTCTCGTGTAGCGATTCGATCTCCCTTGATCTCCATAATTCCCCCAGGTGTTGGAAATCTGAGGTACTGGTGGTATGTTGCCGCAACTCCTTTGAGCTTGTGTACCCACTGTCGTCCAATAATGGCGTTGTAGGGGGAAGGGGTATCTACCACACTGAATCGGGTATCCAGTTTCATGGGCCCTGCGTTAACCTGTAACACAATGTCTCCCAAGGGCTTCGTGGCCGCTCCATTGAATCCGTAGATGGTGTGATAAGAGGTCATCAACTGTTCATCATGGAGCTTCATCCGCTTGAATGCGTCATAGAATAGGACATTCACAGAGCTTCCCCCGTCTATGAGGATCTTTTTGAGGTTACATCCCTCTATTGGTAATGTCAGGACCAAGGGATCGTTATGGTCTTCCATATCTTCTTCGATATCCTCGGCATCGAAGATGACAGGTAATTCCATCCATTTTTCATGTTCGTCCACTGTTATCCCATCGACCTTATATAACTCGCAGCGATCTTCGAATTGCTTCCGTAACCTTTTTCCAATCTGTGCTGTGAGCGAGGGTCCTGTGGCTTCGGAACACGAGATGGTGTTGATTGTTCGGTTTTCTTCCGGAAGTTGGACTGGTTTGGTTCGTTTGGATCTGTCTTCGGTAACCTCCTTCCGTATGTAATGTTTGAGCTCTCCCGCATCAATTAATTTTTGGATCATTATTTTAAGGTTCTTACATTTTTCGGTCTGGTGTCCGTTGAAACAGTGATACTCACAGTAATCTTTAGACTTCTCGGATCTCGGGGGCTGCTTTCCCTTAGACCATGGCCATTCTAAGTTTTCCCTCCCTTTGATCTCTCGCAGGATACGAGCATAGCTAGCGTTGAGTTTCGTGTAAACTTGGTCTTCGAATTTTCGGTCTCCTGTTCTTCGTTCATCCCTCCGTTCCTTTCTATCTTCGTGAGGTCTCTCATCTGAGCAACCCCTTTTGGCCCCATTGGTTTGTTCTGCTGAATTGGTGCGGTGAGACCTCTGCGGATATGCCCTCGGGTTTTCCCGTTGAATTTCTTCAAGTCGAGCGTGCTTCTCGATAATTATTCGGAGATCGCCTTCTGTCTTGGGCACGCTCCCGTGAATTTCAACAAATAGGGGACTCATTCGGTCCAAGCCCCACTTATAGCAATTGATGCTTACCACTGGGTCCACGCTTCATATGGCTTGGCAGATCATATGCCATCTGTTTGTGTATTCCCTCGTGGTTTCCTTGTAGCCGATTGCTAGTGAAAAAAGCTTATCCATCCCAGTGTTTACAGTCTTGTTGTACATGTATGTTCTTAAGAATTTCTCTGCAAGTTGGTCGTATGAGTGTATGGAGTTTGGTGGCAGATTATCAAACCATGATAACGCCGATCCCTTCAAACTTGACGGGAAGTATCTACAGAGTACGGCGTCGTTCTGTCCCCATCTCGCTAGGACGCGGTTGTAGTATCGAACATGTGCAGCAGGGTCGCTGGACCCATCATAGCATTCGAACGTCGGGACAGGGCATTTCAGGGGAATAGGGGTGTTGGCCAAGCGATGCGTCAGGGGCGTGGAGTTAGCTTCTCTCATAACCTCTTCTAACCTTCCCCCACCTTGTTTATTTTTCAATTGCCTGATCTCTGCCATCATCTCATCTCGCAGTTCCTCCATTGCGCGTTGGTGCTCTAAATTCTTCAGATCATTTCCGTTTGACTCTCCATCGTCATAATCCGGGTCGGATACGCTATGTCTCCTTGTCGCGTCTTCATTAGTCGCTAGGACGACTCTACAGTCTTGGTTTGGCTCTGGTGCTTTGGAGCTTGCTTCATCAAGTTGTTGGCTGGTCTTTGTGCTTAGAGCAATCCGCTCCTTTAAATCTTGATTTTCTCTGGCCAAAAGAGCTACAGCTTCTGCGTAAACCTGTTGGTTCCTTCTCAGTTCCTCGAGCTCAGCCATTAGTTGGTGTGATTGGTTGGACCCCTGATTGGGAGTCCCCGCACGTGCCGCTACAGCCGTGGCGCCGCCCTCCTCCATGGTTTGTACTAAAGGTGGCAGGGGTTCAGCTTCTGTTGCTGGTGTTTCCAAATTGGAGTGAGCGCCCCTCTGCGGTGCCAGAGCCGCCGGTATGGTTTGATTCTGGTTATTTGTTAGCGGCATTTCAAAGGTTAGCAGATGCGCGGGTTGGAATGTTCTGGATTCATCCACCCTTTCCCTTGGTTGGTTAAGTTGACTCATGGCGAAGGTATTGCTAGCCTCCGCAGCCTTCGGGACTACCGCGGCTTCCCCGTATTTTATCGTTGCTGCTCTGAGAGCCGCCATTGCAACAGAATTAGCGTTCATGGGTGAAGTGATTTCAGTGGTATCCTGCCTTCGATTGGTCATTTTAGTTTTATCTCCCTTCTGCTTGCTTCGGGTGATGATCGGGGTTGTCCGGGGTGTTTCTTTTGACAAAGCTTTGGATTTTCCTGCTTCCTGCGTCTTCTCCATCACGTGCCCTTTTGTTGATGACGAAATCTAGCGTAAACTCGCCTTCTTTACTCACAACACGTTCTCTCTGTATAAATTAATTCAAACAGAAACGGGAATATCCGCGCGAAGCGGGTTAGTTGTCGAAATACAATTTTTCAAGAGGTCTTCTGCCCCTGTCATTCCGTGTCAGCTGACTTTCTCTCCACCGTTGATCTTAGCTCCTCTTCTGGGGATGAGATAAAGAAACTCCTAGGGGTTTATTTGGTGCTTCGTGACGCATCGTGTTTTGATGTTTTGGCTTGCATGCTCTCCACGTACCTTTCTGTATACACGTGTCCGATAGTGAGATATATGTGTACACAACTTCAGAAATGAAATGTTGAAGCTGTTGCAGTAGCTGGGAGAATGGAACTGATGGCAATAATGGAAGAACTGATGATGATTAGAAGCTCTGATGGAAGAGAATGAAGTTGTTGAATTGAATATATGTATGCCTAGGAATTGTGCTGGGAGATTTGCAGAAGAAGAAGGGTTTATCTTTAAATCAGTGAAGTTTAAAAATGGGCCTGTGGTTGTGTGAAGCTGAATAAGAATGATTAAGTTGAATGAAATGTATAGATGTATGTTAGGTGTGCAGGGAAAGAATAGAAAGGCATGAAATAATGGCCGAGAAATCACAAGAAACAGAGGAAACTCTGTCCAATTTACTGCACCGGCGAGTCAACTCAGCGATGACCGATCCAATCCCTTGACTCAGCTGAGTAAGATCCTGTAAGCTCAGTAAGACTGACTGAGAAGCTGACTCAGTGGATGACTCTCTTCTCCCTTGACCCATTCGCTAACAGTTTGACTATATTGACCGTTAACTGTAATGGTGGACTGACGGAATATTTTACCGATGGCTTAGAATATCAGGTAGCCGGCGACGACATTTCAGGAAGATTCCGGTGATCCTGAGAACTTTTCAGGAGACCAAAAATACAGAAATTTTTGAAGAATTCTCTAGACTCATCTAGACTCATGGGTTTGAGGAACTAGACTTGAATTTGGAAAGTGAAGATGGAAGATTTGAGAAAGACAAGGACTTGGAAAGAAGACTTACAAAGGGAAAGGGATTCTATTCCTAAGAGGATTGCTAGGAAATTGAAGCCTATAAATAGAGAAGTTCTCTACACACTTTATACACTTCTACACCTTTACACAGACAACACTTGTGTTTTTGCTTGCTTTTTCAAAATTCTTCTTTTAATTATTTGTGTGAACTTTACAAAATTATCCCTTTAGTTATTTGTGTGAATTTTCAAAAACATGAGTAGCTAATTTTCTTATTGATTGAGGATGAATTCCTAGTTCTTAACATGTTTTCAGTTTTGTTTTTAAATCTACTTTGAAGTTTTTCACATGATTATCGTTTGTTTTTACTAATAGGAATGTTTATACATTCATGTTTGATAGATAGATTGTTTAGGTGGCCAACTAAATTGATTAGTTAATTGATCTAAAGCTAGTTAAAGTTAGGGGATAAGTAATCGTTTCTTGACTTTTTACACAAGTAGCAAACACGAGACCTTGCGGAGGGATTCCGTTGAGCAATTGTGTGTGAAAACAACATTAGCAAGTAGACCTTGAGCTAAGAGTCTAACTACTAATATCAACCTAATAAATTTATAAATCTTAATGTGTTTAAATAAATTACATCTTGAATGAGCTACTACTAGGTGATTTGGTGAATAGAATCCGGTAGTCGAGAACTTCCGTATCCGGTGATACTAGGGATTTAGAGGTTTAGCACTGAGCTAGCTGCTTTACCTATGGTTGGTGATAATTTGTGACTAATAAAAAGTGGAAAAGAACATAACTTGATTTATTGTTTTGCAACGGAGAAGGATTCCTTAATCTAATCTCTCTTATTGATTTCAACATACACTTTTAATTGCTTTGTTTATTTTCTTTTGCTTTTCAAAACCAAACCCCCCCCCCCCCCCCCTTTCGTGACAACTTTACAACTAAAAATCTCTTGATCCTCGTGGGAACGAACTTGACTACACTATATTACTTGTTAATTATGTGGAAAAACATTAATTAATTTTTTGTGGTTACAACACGCATCAAATATCCGTAGCTATAACAATGAGAAACATAGTTCCCGATCATTGTTATACAGTGTCATAGTATTATTACATAATGTCAAAGTTCAATTGTATCACAACTTCAACAATAATACTATGGTGATATGTATCACCCCCCTAGTCAATATTGCAGCTCACATGGAAACCACTCCCCCTTACATAATGATCCAAAAACCATATGTATTTGTAGTATGAACTACATATTAATTCTCCCCCTTTTTGTCAATAAAATTGGCAAAGGTACAAGAACGGGATCATAATGAAATTTCCGAGAGACATTTCATGACAAAAGGAAAAAAATACATACCAACTAATTTAGATGCAATCATAAAGCCGAAGCTAAATGCATTCATCAAGGAGTTTAAAGATACAAGATAACCCCTCTAAAATTCCACAGCCGCACACCCCTCAAGATATGACCATTAAGCACAAGTTCAAAAGAACTCTCCCCCATTTGATGTCATTCCCGAAGGAACAACCAGAGCGATCTTAATTTCCAAAGAAAATAAGGATTTTTATTGGACACAAAAAAACCATGAGAATGATTTCCTATATCCAAAAACTCAATCAAATTAATCACAAGTAAACCCATGATTAATTTAATCGGAATACGCAATCAAATTAAACACAAAAAGTGATCAATTCAATTGATTATGCTCAACATAAGAGAACTTATGGAGACACGAAAATACTCAACTAGATTAATTACAAGAGAACCCATAATTAATCTAATTGGAATACACAACCAAACTAATCACAAAAGTAATCAATTTAATTGTCATTTGTTTTTCTCGACATAAGAAAACCTACGGAGCAATAACTGAATAACCAAACAAGATGATTAATTTAGTTGAATATGCTCGACATAAAGTACCTTACGGAACAACAACAAAGCTAATCATGAAAATAATCAACTTAGTTGTTTAGTGCTCAACATAAGACACATTACGGAGCCTTACAGTAATGCATAAAACATGGATAAGTGAAGATCAATATTATGGAATACACAAGAATTCATTCTATCTTACATCACTATTTGCATAATGACAATTAATAGACATAATCCTTGTCCACAAAAGATTTTAACCTATCTTCCATCAAAGATTGACATAATAGGCTTAACTTTTGTATTTGTGAAAAGTTCATTCACTCTTTTATCAATACGTGAATATCGACAACGAACGACATTACTTTTGACAAGATATGGGACAATCATAGTTCACGGACGCAAACACGCATATCCCATAAGCAATTGCAATGTATAAAACCATAAATATTAATACTGCAAAAATCATCTTCCAAACACCTTTATAATTTAAACAAATAAATCTAAAAACATGAAGATGAAAAAATTGGAAATATCCATGTGAAGTCACAATAATTGCTATTCCAAACTATAGTAATCCTTCTCAAAAACAAGAATAAATTCTCATAAGAAGTTTCCTAGGCATCAAGACAAACTCGTAATGCACATATAAGATGATTTTTCCTTAGAGAGTAGAATCAATCTTTTTCGCACGTATTTATACCAAGAATAGATACCAAAGGCGTATAAAAATATTTTCAAAGAAAAACATACAAAGTCATTAACGACCATGCACCATAATTCACAGAAAATGATCGTGAACATTCAAGAATCCCATAGTAATACGTACTACTGCCCATTCTTGAACTTCCTTCTTTGTGATTCACAAACAACATTCTTTTAAAATCTACAAATGATATTAGAATAGTACTTCTCCATGAATCCAAGTGCCCAAGTCCAAGAGAAGTGGAACAAGTGCAACGAAACGGAGCAAAACACTCAAAACAAAGAGATAGGAAAAATACCAATCTTAACTCATCCAAAATCAATAATTCTCATCTCTATTTTGAAGATAATTCAAAAAGTAAGAGAATGCAAAAATAATGAGTTCATTCCGAGTTCGGAAGAAGAAGTTACGGCCAAAACAAGTCGACCGAATATTGACGTCTACAGGCAAATATACATAACGGGTTTGCAAACGAATTTTCAAGTCCCCGAACTTAAACCCATGGATTTTGTTTTTAAAAGATGTTATGCATATCTGGTAGGTGTACCATGAAGTCCAAACATCCCGAACTACTATTTTCATACCTAAACGTTTAAGAACCTTAAACACAGATCAAGTTAGGTAGAAATGAACAATAAGCAAAGTACATGGATCATTATAAAAACACAAATATTTCTCAGGTTTATAGACATACCTTTTTAGAAGAATCCAGTTGAATTCTACAGCCTTACCGAACATAATCTGTGTGCCCCAATTCTCGTGCTTCCCTCACCGTATACATAACATGGCATTCCTTTGTGAGGATGAACTTACAACACAATCAAGTTGTGTTGGGGTGAACAACGTCTTTCTCACCAAAAGTGACCTTTGGATTATCATGAAAGAGATCGCTTTAGGATCTTTCACATCCAATTCCATTTTTCCAAAAAACTTGTTAAGTTCCAACATCATGGATACTGCCTTCTCCATAGTCATGGAATTTTCTGGAAGATCATTCCTTTTCACACTCAAAGCATCATTGGCTTTCTTTGGTACCCACTTATGAGTGCGTTTAGGAACAACCGGAACCTTCTTCCCATTACTCTCTTCTATAATTCTCGGAAAAGAATTGGATTGACTATTCTTTTGCAAGTTAGTCTTTCTCCAATTGGGAGCATCAGATCTTGTCTTCTTCTTTACGAAGTTATCCTTTTGATAACCATTATGATTGTGAAAGGATTCATATGACGTTTATAGGCAAAACTAGGATTATCACAGCACTGATTCCTTTGCCTAAAGGTTGGACAGCTACAACCTGTAACGTTAAGGGGATTAGTCTTAACATATGATCTTGGTTTCACAACTTCTTGTGATGCCAAAACAAGAACATCATGAAGTTTCTCATTCCTTATAAGGAAACGACATCTCCTTTCCAGGTGACCTTTATTTCCGCAATAGTGGCAAACATAAGGAATGTTCTTACCTCGATCCGTGTGTGCTGACTTGGGAGGTTGATATACTTTGCTCTTTCGAACTTTAACTTCTGGTGAAGGTATTTCACTTTTTCCATCAGTGGAAACCTTTTTTTTGAGAAGAATCACTAGCCTTAACAAATTTTAACTCTTTGCTAATACTTGGAGCATGTATTCCCTTATAGCCCAATCCTCGTGTATCACGGTGATTTTTACTTGCTCCTAGCATAGTGGTTAATTTTCTTGAACTAGTATTGAACTTTTTCAATTCATCTTCCAACATCTTGATTTTATCAAGAGCAACATCTAAATCAGCCTCAAGGCGTTTTTCTCGCGTGAGACAAGCACTTTCTCTGTCATCAAAACTAATTTGTTGAGAGTTAAACCTTGCTTCAGATTCTGCAAGTTTCTCTTCCAACAAAAAGTATTTTTGATAAAGATTATCACATTTAAGTGACTTCATACGTAGGTTTTCCTCAGAATCCTTGAGGATCGATTCTTTAGAACGATTCGAAAAATAAACACCTGCGTAACATCTTCTCAATTTCTTGTTTTCTCGACAGAGAGGAGTCAGAAGAGGTGTGACATGAGAAGTTGTAATCTTCTTCATTTTCCATGAATTCAAAAACTTAACATACTCTGAGACTTCCTCATCAACATCTCTATCAATGTCTGAATCACCTTCATCAGAAAGTTCATCTAACTGTTCTTCTAGGAGAGTTTCCCAACCAACAGTTTTTACATCAAGAGAATGTTTAGATATTGACTTAGATGTGACAGTTCTCTCAGGTGAATCCGAGCTTTTAGAATCATCTGGTAATTTCTGAACTGGTACGTTATTAGAGATAGACTCGTCCATAATCTGATCGCTACAAACACAGACTTATAAGGTCTTTAACGTGTTTGCCCGCTCTGATACCAATTCAAAAAGCGGGGGTCTAACAACACCATCCAATATTTCTCTTAGCAATCTGTATGGACAAACTCGAATATACTTTTAAAAGAATCAACAAGACTCAATCAATTAAAAGTATATCAACGAGTTTATATCTCCCTCTTGATTTGATTTACTCAAGCAGGAACTGGGAGTTCTAATCAAATGCAAGGAATAACTTGGATGGTACCAAAGACCAATATCCAAGGATCAATCAATATCAATCGACAACCAAAGTTCGGATTTCCAATTGATTGATTTAAACACACAACCTATATTATTTCAATTATAAAGATAAAATAATATAATGCGGAAATTGAAATAACACAGACACCAGAAATTTTGTTAACGAGGAAACCGCAAATGCAGAAAAACCCGGGGACTTAGTCCAGATTGAACACACATTGTATTAAGCCGCTACAGACGCTAGCCTACTCCAAGCTAACTTCAAACTGGACTGTAGTAGAACCCCAATCAATCTCCCACTGATCCAAGGTACAGTTATGCTCCTACGCCTCTGATCCCAGCAGGATACTGCGCACTTGATTCCCTTAGCTGATCTCACCCACAACTAAGAGTTGATACGACCCAAAATCGCAGGCTTTGATAATAAACAAATCTGTCTTACACAAACGAGTCTATCAAAGAATCAATCTGTCTCCCACAGATAAACCCAAAGGTTTTGTTCCGTCTTTTGATAATAATCAAGGTGAACAGGAACCAATTGATAATCCGGTCTTATATTCACGAAGAACAACCTAGAGTTATCAATCACCTCACAACAATCTTAATCGTATGGTAGAGAAACAAGATGTTGCGGAATCACAAACAATGAGACGAAGATGTTTGTGATTACTTTTTATATCTTGCCTATCGGAGATATCAATCTCAAGCCAATCAATCTGATTGTACTCGTACGATAGAAGATGCAAGATCATATCACACAACTACGATAAAAGTAGTATCGGTATGGCTTCACAACTAATGAAGTCTTTAAGTCGTTAACCTGGTTTTAGAAGAAGAAAACTAAAGTATTCAAAGTATTCAATATTCAATGTTAGCTTAGTAACAAAGTATTCAATATTCACTGTTAGATGAAAACCTGATTTAGATTCAAGCTAATATTTCTCAACCACTAGATCAAAAACTTAGCTTGTTACACACACTTGAAAATGCACACTTCTAGGTTTGTTAACCGTACCCAAACGAATGCACTTGTTGGTTCAACAATAGTTAACCAAAAGGTTAGCCATATGAGCATTTCATATCAACCACGTTATTCTTCACCATAACTAGTTCAAATGACTTCAAATGAACTAGTTAGAGAGTTGTTCAATTGCAAGGAAATCTTATGTACTACACAAGACACAATTGAAGCAAAGATGATTTGATTCACTTGAATCGGTTCATGAAATTTTATATCCATGGTTTGCAAGATGGATTCCTTAGTATTTTTAAGTTTAAGTTCAGAAATCATCTTCAGATATATAACCTTCTCAAGTTCGCAGACTAGGTTCGCGGACTTAAGTTACCGGGCAGAGTTTACAAACTCCAGCTGAAATTCTCGGGTATGAGAACTTTGCCGGTTCGCCGACTAGGTTCGCAGACTGAGTTCGCGGACTTGGCTCACTCCATTCTTCTGTTTCTCTTGATCAACAAAGTTCGCAAATCTTTGGTTCAAGGAATAGGACTTATACATAAATGTGTTTCCACAACAATGCTTATGTCCACCATTGATTATGTAATCTAAACTCCCATTTCAATCATCGAAAAATTCTTAGAGGACGTTATATAGTTGTTACACCATTTCTCGTCAAAGCAGTTTTCAAGATGATTGAAACATATCATGACTTTCGTCACATGGTAAAGATAAACTTGATCGAAGCGAAAGCTTACCAACATATATTTCGAGTTATAGGCAAGGTATACTCGGCTAGAAATACCAAATGTGTATAATCCAAGTCTATATATATAACATACGACTTATTGTCTCAAAGAGTAGGAGATAGAGTAGATAAAATTTTGAGTGATAGATAAGTTCAAGTCTTCACATACCTTTTTGTCGAGAAGTTCCACCGGCTCCTTGAGTAGTTCTTCTACTTGTATGATGAATTGCCAAGAAGTCCTTGAGCTCAACTACACTTTCTATCCTAGTACAAGACTTAGCTATAATAGACTAGAAATCAAGAATTATAGTTTTGATCACTAACATTGACAAATATTCTTGAGATAGCAACGCATGCGAGTTCGACCGAGCAATGCTCTAACAGTGTTCTTTTGTGCTTTGAAGGCAACATCTTTTCCGATTTTGGATGTTTGCTCATGATCAAAGATCTTTAAATTTCCAACCAATGTATTTCTGGGAAGATTATCAAGGTTATTTCCCTCAATGATGGCATGATTCTTAGACTCGTATCTAGATGGCAGCGATCTGAGAATTTTCATCACAATGTCCTTTTCAGGAATAGTCTTAGCCAATGCAAAAGATGCATTAACAATTTCAGACATTCTGTGATTAAACTCATTAAATGTATCTTCATCTGCCATACAATGGTTCTCCCAATCAGAATTAAGGTTTTGAAGCCTAGCTTCCTTTTCACCCGAGTTACCTTCAAATACGGTTTCTAAGATATCCAAGCATCTTTAGACCTAGTGCAATTTGACACATGGTGCTGAAGATTTAGGTTAATGGCATGTATGATGGCATTCAAACCGTCGGAATTTTGTTTTGCAGCAAGTATCTCAGCAGGACTATATTCACAAATATTCTTGGGAACGTTTACATCTCCAACTGCCACAACGGGAGCATCATAGACATTACCACATATACCTATTTGAGGGTGAAAACAGTTTCTGCTGGTTTTGGTAATTTCGTGTGTTGTGGGTGATAAACGAGTCTAAACCCTAAACAATGTACTGCAAGGGAGTACTTTAGATTCGAGAGATCAATCTGTACAAATCCATCCTAAACCAAGAAATTGTCGTTCCAGACTTGCTTCGGTCACAAAGTAAAGGGATAAGGGTTAGTTTTGGGGAGGAAAGCGAAGAGAGTGTTGAGACCAGAATAGTTGATTCTGGAAGAGTAGTTGTTTGACTTGTATCAGAAAGTGAAATCTAACATATGGGAAAGCTAACAAGTGATTTCTGAGTGTTGTATGCTCCTGACCAAAAACTTGTCCTTTGGTGGAAATAGGTGAAACCAATTTATACAAGTCATAATAAAATGTACATTGGCCTCGTAAGAAGTGGAAATGGTTGAGTGATGGAAGAAAGGGGTAACGGGTAATGCCTGGAATTGATGGTTCCATAATGAAGAAAACGCTTCACCATTACTTCTTGTATTTACTAACCGCCTCACTCTTATGACACTTTCTTATAACGGGCGTATTGCACGACACACGCTGTAAACCGCCAGACCAATACCCTGATGAGTATCCCTCAGTTTGTGACATGTTTTGATGTCTCGATCATTTTCGTAGAAAACGTGTAACAGGTTGCTATGTGTGGCATGGTGGCATGCCAGTGCATGTGGCATAGCGACGTGGCAGTAGCTGTGGCATGGTGGCATGCCAGTAGCTGTGGCATAGCGACGTGCTAGTAGATTGGCATGGTGGCATGCCAATAGCCGTGGCATAACGACGTTCTAGTAGCTGTGGCATGCTGGCATGCCAGTAGCCGTGGCATAGCGAAGTGCTAGTAGATGTGGGATGGTGGCGTGCTAGTAGACGTGGCATAGCGACGTCCTAGTAGCTGTGGCATGGTGGCATTCCAGTAGCCGTGGCATAGCGACGTGCTAGTAGATGTGGCATGCCAGTGGCTGTGGCATAGCGACGTGCTAGTAGCTGTGGCATGGTGTCGTGCTAGCATTTGTGGCATAGAGACGTGCTAGCAGCTGTGTCACAGTGACGTGATAGTAGGTGTGGCATGGTGTCATGCCAGTAGCCGTGGCATAGTGACGTTCTAGAAGCTGTGGCATAGCGACGTGCTATCAGTTGTGGCATGGTGGCATGGCCAACATGCTCGCGCATATTTTAGGCGCGGCTAAATTTGGGGGTTTTAGCATAAACCATGGAATTTGGCATTGCGACCAAAATTTTCCATAAGTTTGGTGGTAAACTTGTACGGCTGAGATTTGCATCTCAGGAGGAAGGGTAGCCTTGATTGTTGCAACCTTCCGTTTGGCAGCCAGTGGCATGGAGGCATGGCCGGCATGGCTTTGGCATAAAGTGGAGCCGCTGGAAGTGTGCGGCTTGGAAGGGAAGCGCTTGCAGCTTTGTCTAAATTAGGGTTTGGTATGCTGAAACCCTAATTAGCGACCTTTACTAGAATCGCTATAGAATTCTCGTACGGACACGGATTTGATATTCCGTCCCTCCATTCTGCACGAAAAAGAATTTCCTATCTCCTTGCGCGGGAATATTTAGGTTTTGAGCTCGTTCGGGAGGTGAAAACAGCCAGAAATTAAAACTCAGGAAGAATTCAGGAGGGATGTTGGCATAAACTTGCCCAAATTAGGGTTTGGCGTGTTGAAACCCTAATCAGTGCATGTAGTATACGCGTGCGGCATGTTTGGCGCGTTGGCGTGTTTTTGGGAAGCTAGCATGTATAACGACCTCTTTTGAGACCGTGGAAGGTTTGGAGCAACCTGATTGGTCAATGAAAGTGGGGAGCCGGCAAGCTTAGGGCACGACCAAACTTTTAACGCGCGGTGGCGGATTTGAAGCGACCTGATTGGTCGATGAAAAGAGAGCCGACATGCTAGGGTGCGGCCACACTTTTAGTGCGCTGTGGCGGATTTGGTTGACTAGCTTGATAAGCATGGTTTCGACCAACGGGGTCTAGTATGCTGCGCGGGGCGCGAAACCTTAATTTTGTAATTTAGTCGGATTTGTGAATTCTTTGTGAGTTATCACAATAATTGGCTGGATTTTGTATGCTGCCACATAAAATTTTATCTACAGAATGCAATGTGCTTTCTGTCTAAGCATTTCGTGCAATGGCCTTAACTTTGGTACTTGGAGGTTTCATGTTACTCCGCTGCGATTGAACATAAATCCGTCATGCCATACAGATTTAAGGGTTATGCTGGGGAATATAGCACAGGAAAGTACTAAGTGAATCTAGTATTGGCGAGGCGCCAGAAAAGGTATATTGAGCGACTCAATAAATGTGTCGGTGGAGAGGTTAGTACTCGCAGCACCGTTTCCTTGCAGAGTGACGTCACGTCTGATGCAAGGTTTTATGATTTTAACCCTAAGCTAAAAACCACTACCAATATTAAGTCCCCTGCTTAGCTCGGAACAGGGTCCTTGTTGCGAGGTAAGCATGAGATGGTGACAGACGAGGGAAAAATTGAAATGGAAAGTTATGAGAAGATGGTCAGGAAGATCCGACTAACCTTTTTCGGGAGGTAAAGAGAATACATAACTCTTGCATGGGTGACTTTGCATAAATTTTGTGCTGCTAGCTAGGACGGGAGGTGGTAGAGATGGTTTCTTGCTGAGACGAAGACTGTTGGCATCATCTTAGAAAGGAGTCGCTAGCATAGACTTGGCGTGAAAGGGAGTCGTTGGCATTGCGCGGCTTGAAATGGATCCACTGGCATCGGTCGGCTTGGTAAGGCTTGTCTTGGCGCGGCTTGGACACGACTTGGCTTGGATTGGGAGCGACTTGGCTTGGATTAGGCGCAACTTGGAATGGGAGCCGCGGGAATTGTGCGGCTTGGTAAGCGCGTCTGCTAAGCGCGTCTGGAAAACGCATCTTGTAAGCGTGTCTGGCATGCGCGTCTGGTAAGTGCGTATGGAAAGCGCGTCTGGCATGCACGTCTTATAAGCGCGTCTGGTAAGCGCGTCTTGTAAGCGCGTCTGGCATGCGCGTATGGCAAGCGCGTCTGGCATGCGCGTCTGGCATTCGCATCTTGTAAACGCGTCTGGTAAGCGCGTATGGCATGCGGGTCTTCTAAGCGCGTCTGGCATGTGCGTCTTGTGAGCGCGTTTTGCATTGTCTTGGCCGCGGACTGTTGGCGCTGTAACTTGGTTACCAAGCGGTGATGATAGCGCTAATGGTTTCAGTCCGTGGGACGGTAGAAATGGCACTTGGAAGGCTTACAAGGTGGATCACGGAATGATGGAGCATTGGCGCTAACTTAACCACAGAGTGCTGGAGTCATGGAGAGTTGCATGTTGAGCGACTGGTGTTCCTCGTGCTGTCGCGCTGTTGGTTCGGTCATGGAGCGGAGATATTGTCACACTACTTGTTTGGCTATGGAGCATGAGTGTGGTGTGCCCAGTCATCTATTCCCGTTCATGGAAGTAAGGAATCTTTATTCTGTTCAAACTCTAAAAACTGTGTTCGTATGAAAAGGGGTATCGACCCTCTTCTGTTTTTGTTGTTCGTCCATCTCCGTGCTTTCATCTGCAGTATCTGTATCCTCTTCGTCATTTATTAGGGGTGGTAGAGCGAGCATTAATGGTAACAAAGCAATCTCCAAATCAGCATCAAGGAGAGCCAGGAGAACTCAAGGTAGGTGCTCTTGCATGTACCCTCCCAACAGTTCCATCGATTTTCTCTAGAATGTGTAATAAGGTTCTGACTCCAGAAGGATGAGTATCTGACAGTGGATTTCAAAATTTACCAAACTCCATTGCACTCTTGGGATGGATGGATGAAATAATTTCAGGGTTAATTTTGAGATTATGGTTGTGTTGTTGATTCATCCTTGACTTTAGGTTATTTGGTGCCTATATTTTTGATTGCGATGATGATATACTGTGGATGCTTGTATGGTCGAAATCTTCCACAACCATTGGGTGAAGTAGATGAGTTGAGAGATGTTCTGTTTCCGATGTGCTGCTATCAAGTCCTCAAGGACTTCGTTATAAACGACATCCTTTGAACCATCTTCTGAACCTTGGACTATTGTATGGAATGGGATGCAGTGAGCAGCGCCCAGTTATACTTCTATTAGATCTGATGGTGTGTCCGGATATGTGAATGTATCTCTGTGGCTTGCTTTTAGGGACTTTGATGAAAGTGTACGGCTTCATGTTGAGAAATTCTTACGGCTTGTAAAACTTTGACAGTGATGATGTTGAAATCGGAAATAACCTGGTTGAGAGCAGAAAAGGCATCCCGTTCTGGTAGTCCCCATGTGTAATTATCCTGAGCCTATTTTCTCGTGGAAGATGCGCTTCTGCTGCATTCGCTGGTAAGGTGGGTTTACATGCTTATATCCGGTATGGTTGGTGAGTTGACCATGATAAGGATATCACCATCTCGCATCCGTAGTGGTGACTCTATTACTTCTTCCATGTGAAACTAAAACATGGAGAAGTACGGATTACCCTTGTAGCGATTGTTGCTATGGTTAAGTTCTGGCTGGTATCGACAAACGAGCAGCAACAGTTCTTGGCAGCAGATGTGATCAGAAGATACTCCACCGCGTGGGAACCAAAATAGGTCGGATGGAATTGTATGGGCGTCCATGGAAGTAAAGGGATCGGCTGTATGTGTAAGCGAGTAAACTGTCCATGACCACGAGGTTCGGCGAGATGGATCAAAAAGCGGCCACAACTGCTATCCTTGGCTGGCTGTGATCACGATCCTTTACAGGGAGGAGTGTGGTGGATACAGGTATGAACTTTGTAAGGAAGGAGTGTGGCGTTGAAGCGTCTTCAGCTCTTGGAGAGGACGTTGAAGCTTATGGAGAAAAACGCTGAAGCTTCGGCTTCGTATCCTGGAGCAGTTTATGGAGAGGATGATGAAGCGGAGCGACTTCTGGTTCTGGAAGCGGAGCGGCTTCCCGAGAGAACGTTGAAGCGGTTTCCAGAGAGAAACATTGGAGCGGAGCGGCTTCTGTCTCTGGAAGCGGAGGCGGCTTCCCGAGAGAATGTTGAAGCGGTTTCCAGAGCGAAACATTGAAGCGAAGCGGCTTATGGCTCTGGAAGCAGAGGAGGCTTCCTGAGAGAATGTTGAAGTGGTTTCCAGAGTGAAACATTAAAGTAGAGAGGCTTCTGGCTCTGGAATAGGAGGCGGCTTCCCGAGAGAATGTTAAAGCGGTTTCCAGAGCGAAACATTGAATCGGAGCGGCTTCTAGCTCTGGAAGCGGAGGCGGCTTCCCGAGAGAATGTTGAAGCGGCTCCTGTAGAAAACTCCAGTGAGGGTGCCATTAACCATTGACTACGAAAAAACGAATTGATACGATATGGCATGGGAAGACGTCACAAATGGTGCTGGTCGACAAGTAGCGTTTTTCTCCTTATGGGAAAGAATACGCTTCTTCTGTTCGATTCTCCATTGCACCTCTCAGAGCCTTGACGGGTGTTGAAATCGGAGGCCGCGTCAATCAGCGTGCTTTCAAACTCGACATCTTTCAAGTGAATAGTGGTTAGGAGTCTCCAGTTGTGTCTATCAATCGTGCTTCCCAGGAGAGGTTGGGGTTCGGAATGGCTTCCCTGGCTGGAAAGAGCTGCTTTCCTGATGCAGTGCGGTTGAGGGCTGCGATTATGTCTTGGCGATGCTCCTTGTAGAAATACATAATCTCAGCCACAACTAAGAGTTGCTACGATCAAAAATAGCATACTTTGACAATAAACAAATCTGTCTCACACAGACAAGTCTATCAAAGGATCAATCGGTCTCCCACAGATAAACCCTAAAAGGTTTTGTTCCGTCTTTTGATAATAATCAAGGTGAACAAGAACCAATTGATAACCTGGTCTTATATTCCCGAAAAACATCCTAGAGTTATCAATCACCTCACAACAATCTTAATCATATGGTAGCGAAACAAGATGTTGCGGAATCACAAACAATGAGACGAAGATGTTTGTGATTACTTTTTGTATCTTGCCTATCAGAGATATCAATCTCAAGCCAATTAATCTGATTGTACTCATACGATAGAAGATGCAAGATCAGATCACACAACTACGATAAAAGTAGTATCGGTCTGGATTCACAATCCCAATGAAGTCTTTAAGTCGTTAACCTGGTTTTAGAAGACGAAACCAAAGGTTAGAGGAGAATCGACTCTAGTATGAAAACTAGTATCACACGTGAGGTGTGGGGATTAGTTTTCACAGATACTAGAGTTCCCCTTATATAGTCTTTCAACTCAGGTTTTGCAATTAAGTTACCTTGGTAACTAAGAAATCAATATCCACCGTTAGATGAAAACTAAGGGTGCACACGGTATGGTTCGGCTCGGTTCTTGCGGAGGCCGAGTACCTGTACCTCCCTAGCCTCGGTTCCAAAATTTTGGACCGGTACCTGTACCTTGTACCTCGGTTCCGGTACAATTCGGTACACGTACGATACCAGGTACGGTTCCGGTATCAGTCGGTACTTTTGTAAAAAAAATTCTTGTTCTTTATAATCGAAGATAGATGTAATATTAACAATCCAAAGCTAAATACATAGCAAGTAGAAAGTAGTTGCAACACATAGACATACACAATTACAAACAATAATCTTGAGACTCTTAAGTAATTTGAATGAAGAAAAGAAGGACATTGCAAAAAAAGATGACTATTCGGCTATTCCAACTCCATGACAGCACTGGTGGTGGCTATGATAGAACCAGTGGAACTCTGCAAAAAAAATAAATTAATAGAAGTTAGTAAGTAATTTGAACCAAAAACAACATTTTTAAGTATATAAGAACATACCGATTACCCAACTCAGAAATATATGAGCAAAATGAAAGAAAAATGAGCAAGCATTTCTACAAAATGCAAATTTGAAAATCCAAAGAAGAGTTTACAGTTTAATACATAAAAGACCAACAAAGTACAAGATACTGCAAACAGAAATGCCTAACACTAATGGAATAAACTGAAACAGGCACCAATTCAAACATGATTTCGATTCACAATCCACAATCCACAACAACAACAACCATTATCACTTTGCAGATTCAGGATGCCATTTGCATATAAAATACATAAGAAGATTACAAGCCAAAGTGCCAAACTACACACATGTTCATGAATCAGTAAGAGCAACTAGAACATCAAACAAATGCACAAGGGTCAGATAAGGAATGAGAGAGTCATGGTTTCCAAATTTGCACACACCATATTTGCAGGGAGTGAATGATACAAAGCAAAGCAGAAGTTTCAGTAAGCAACCATAGTAAAAATCTATCACAAAAGCATCATTTCACATTATTGTTTCAAGAAACTTACCGCCGGCACTAAACCGCGAGTAGAAACAATTACTAATCTCTTTTTTTCTTCCTCCTTGTCTTGTACAGCAGATTCGCAAGCACCTTATAAGCTCAAGAAAAAAAAAACAGTTCACAGAAATATATATATTTACAAAACAAGGAAGTAAGTACCTTAAAGCTATTACTAACAACGAATTATTTAGTGGCGACAACTTTGTACTACAAATATATCAAAGCTACACTAGATAATACAAGTTTTAACTACAGACACAATTCTAATAAAGCAAAAATGGACATGATGCAACTTGAAAACAAAATAAATGAAAATTTTACATAAAAAATCTACTTAGGAGTTAGGACCTACAAATGCAAATGATGTACACAATCCACTTAGGACCTACACAATTTACTAGATGCATAACATAACAAAGTCACGAAATCTACAAAAAATGGCTTCCCCAAATTTACAAGAAAAGATTTATCTGAGAAACACCATTATAATTATAATTATATGGGCACATAAAGATCATGTTGCTATGTATCCCAGACCATTTCCTTTAACAAAAGGAAAACATCAAGATCCTTGTTGTTGTTATAAAGTTGGATTTAAAGGCTCTAGAATACATTGCTCATAGCAGAGAGCACACTCCACTTATATCCTTAAAATAGACAAGTTAAACTCATTTACAAATCTCAAGCTAAGTAAAGTCATATACAGTTCCCCAACCAAACCTAAATCAAACCAAAGAAACCCTACACAACACAGGTAAACAAATTTTAGATATTCTGAATTCCATTACAATATGGTTTAATGAATTTTCACATAAATTTTTTAATTAGCATCTCATGTCACTGAATTAGAAATCCGAGGATCAAACAAACATAAATACCCTACAAAAATGAGAGATTTCACATAAACAAAAGAAGATTTCACAGGAATGAATGAGAGATTTTGATGAACTTACCCTTGATTAACAATTTCTGAGCTGGATGGTTCCTTGAATCCTTTCCCTTCGTCTTCTCCTTGGCGTGATATAACCCTATATCAAACCCTAAATTAAATTAATTCAAATCCAAGCAATTGGCCATCAAAAATCACAATAAAAATAACGAATCAAGTTCTGTGAATCACAATAAAACACAATAAATAAAGAATCAGTAAAATTGGAGAGAAAAAAAGCAAAAAAACTTACCCTTGGTTAACAATTTCTCTTTCTTCTTCTCGATCTAGAGGTGGTGTAAGTGTAACTGGTGTTCGTGGAGTTGAAGTCTAATGGAGAAGAGAAGATTCAGAATAAAACTCTTCCCTGTAACTCTAATGGAGTTCTTCTCCTTCTCTGAGAGAGACGGAAAAAAGAAAGAAGAAAATAAGAAACCCTAGCCTTATGTTCTATATATACCCCCTTAAATCTAATGGTTATTATTAGTTTACTACCTCTAAATCTGATGGCTAGAATTCTTCGGTATATTCGGTCCGGGACGGTACGGGACTTAGGCAGGACCGTGTACCTGTATCTCATCAGCCTTGGTTCCTATTTTTTGGACCGGTACCTGTACCCCCTTCCTAGGTTCGGTACAATAACAGGTATGGACACCACCCAATATTTCACCCTTAATGAAAACTGAAAAAGCGGGGGTCTAGCAACACCACCCAATATTTCGCTTAGCAATCTGTATGGACAAACTCGAATATACTTTTAAGAGAATCAACAAGACTCAATCAATGAAAAGTATATCAACGAGTTTATATCTCTCTCTTGATTTGATTTACTCAAGCAGGAACTGCGAGTTCTAATCAAATGCAAGGAATAACTTGGATGGTACAAAAGACCAATATCCAAGGATCAATCAATATCAATCGACAACCAAAGGTAGGATTTCTAATTGATTGATTCAAATGCACAACCCGTATTATTTCAATTATAAAGATAAAACAATATAATGTGGAAATTGAAATAACACAGACACCAAAATTTTTGTTAACGAGGAAACCGCAAATGCAGAAAAATCCCGGGACTTAGTCCAGATTGAACACACTGTATTAAGACACTACATACACTAGCCTACTCCAATCTAACTTCGGACTGGATTATAGTTGAACCCCAATCAATCTCCCACTGATCCAGGGTACAATTATGCTCCTATGCCTCTGATCCCAGCAGGATGCTGCGCACTTGATTCCCTTAGATGATTTCACCCACAACTAAGAGTTGCTACGATCCAAAATCGCAGGCTTTGACAATAAAAAATCTATCTCACACAGACAAGTATATCAAAGGATCAATCTATATCCCACGGATAAAACCTAAAGGTTTTGTTCCGTCTTTTGATAATAATCAAGGAGAACATGAACCAATTGATAATCCAGTCTTATATTCCAGAAGAACATCCTAGAGTTATCAATTACCTGACAACAATCTTAATCGTATGGTAGTGAAACAAGATGTTGCGGAATCACAAACAATGAGACGAAGATGTTTGTGATTACTTTTTATATCTTTCCTATCGGATATATCAATCTAAAGCCAATCAAAATGATTGTACTCGTACGATAGAAGATGCAAGATCATATCACACACCTACGACAAAAGTAGTATCGGTCTGGCTTCACAATACCAATGAAGTCTTTAAGTCGTTAACCTGGTTTTATAAGAATAAAACCAAAGGTTAAAGGAGAATTGACTTTAGCACGCAAACTAGTATCACACTTAAGGTGTGGGGATTAGTTTTTCACAATACTAGATGTCTCCTTTATATAGTCTTTCAAACCAGGGTTTGCAATCAATGTTAGCTTAGTAACAAAGCATTCAATATTCACCGTTAGATGAAAACTTGATTTAGATTCAAGCTAATATTTCTCAACCGTTATATCAAAAACTTATCTTGTTACACACACTTGGCAATGCATGCTTCTAGGTTTGTTAACCGTACCCAAATGTATGCACTTGTTGGTTCAATAATAGTTAACCAAAAGGGTAGCCATATGAGCATTTCATATCAACCACGTTCTCCTTCACCATGTACTACACAAGACACAATTGAAGAAAAGATGATTTGATTCACTTGAATCGGTTCATGAACTTTTATAGGCACGGTTTGCAAACTGCATTCCTTAGTCATTTTAAGTTTAAGTTCAGAAATCATCTTTAGATATATATAACCTTCTCAAGTTCGCAGACTAGGTTCGCGGACTCAAGTTACCGGGAAGAGTTTACAAACTCCAGCAGAAATTCTCGGGTATGAGAACTTCGCCGGTTCGCGGACTTGGTTCGCAGACTTAGCTTCACGCAAGTAGTTTGTCAACTCCAGCAGAAATTATCAGGTTTGATAACTTGGCAGTTCGCGTACTGAGTTCACGGACTTGGCTCACGCCATTCTTCCGGTTCTCTTGATCAAAAAAGTTCGCAAACTTTAGTTCAAGGAATAGGACTTATACATAAATGTGTTTCCACAATAATGCTTATGTACACCATTTGGTATCTAATCTAAACTCTCATTACAATCATTGAAACATTCTTAGAGGACGTTATGTAGTTGTCACACCATTTCTCGTCAAAGTAATTTTCAAGATGATTGAAACATATCATGACTTTCGTCACATGGTAAAGATAAACTTGATCGAAGCGAAAAGATTACAAACACATATTTTGAGATATAGATAGGCGAGGTATACTCGGCTCGAAATACCAAATGTGTATAATCCAAGTCTATATATATAGCATACGACTTCTTGTCTCAAAGAGTAGGAGATAAATTAGATAGACTTTTGAGTGATATATAAGTTCAAGTCTTCACATACCTTTTTTTCGAGAAGTTCTACCGGTTCCTTGATTAGTTCTTATACTTGTATGATTAATCTCCATGAAGTCCTTGAGCTCAACTACACTTTCTATCCTAGTTCTAGACTTAGATATAAGTTTTGATCACTAACATTGACAAACATGCTTGAGATAGCAACGCATGCGAGTTCGACCGAGCAATGCTCTAACAATCTGCCCCTTTGTCAATTTTAGTGACAAAACTATCAATACATATGGAATACAAAAAAGATAAAGAAACTTTAGTAAATCCTATTCCACATGTCTAATCTTCAACATTCCTCGAAATCTTCGTCACTTCCAAGTACTCCAATGATCCCAAAGGTTGTAAGTTTAGCATCACCGTTGTTGAAGATCCGTAGCTATAACAATGAGAAAACATAGTTCTCGATCATTGTTATCCAGTGTCATAGTATTATTACACGGCGTCAAAGTTCAATTGTATCACAACTTCAACAATAATACTATGGTGATATGTATCACTCCTACTTAGTCAATACTCCATCTCACATGGAAACCACTCCCCCTTACATAATGATCCGAAAACCATATGTATTTGTAGTATGAACTACATATTAATTGTCCCCCTTTTTGTCAATAAAATTGGAAAAGGTACAAAAACGGGATCATAATGAAATTTCCGAGAGAGACATTTCATGACAAAAGGAAAAAATACATACCAACTAATTTAGATGCAATCATAAATCCGAAGCTAAATGCATTCATCAAGGAGTTTAAAGATACAAGATAACCCCTCTAAAATTCCAAAGCCGCACACCCCTCAAGATATGACCATTAAGCACAAGTCCAAAATAACTCTCCCACATTTGATGTCATTCCCGAAAGAACAACAAGAGCGACCTTAATTTCAAAAGAAAAGAAGGATTTTATTGAACACCAAAAACCATGAGAATTATTTCCTATATCCAAAAAACTCAATCAAATTAATCACAAGTAAACCCATGATTAATTTAATCGGAATACGCAATCAAATTAAACACAAAAGTGATCAAATTAATTGATTGTGCTCACATAAGAGAACTTATGGAGACACGAAAATACTCAACTAGATTAATTACAAGAGAACCCATAATTAATATAATTGGAATACACAGCCAAACTAATCACAAAAGTAATCAATTTAATTTTCATTTGTTTTGCTCGACATAAGAAAACTTACAGAGCAATAACTAAATAACTACACAAGATGATTAATTTAGTTCAATATGCTCGAAATAACATATCTCACGGAACACCAACTAAGCTAATAAATCAACTTGGTTGTATAGTGCTCAACATAAGATGCATTACGGAGCCTCACAGTAATACATAAAAATATGGATCAGGGATGATCAATACTGCGGAATACACAAGGATTCATTCTATTTTCCATCACTATTTGCATAACGATATTAATAGACATAATCCTTGAAAAACAAAATATTTTAACCTATCTTCCATCAAATGTTTGACAATATAGGCTTAAATTTTGTATTTGTCAAAAATCCATTCATTCTTTTACCGGTACGTGAATACCGATCACGAACGACTTTACTTTTAACAAAGTATGGGACAAAAATATTTCACGGACGTAAACACCAATATCCCATAACAAATTGCAATATATCAAATCATAAAGCTTAATACTGCAAAAACATCATCCTCTAAATATTTTTAGAATTTAATACCAAATAAACCTAAAAAATAACAAGAAGATGAAAGATAATAGCTATGTGTAGTCACAATCATTGCTATTCAAAGCACTAGTTATTCTTCCAACTAAATCAAAAAGAAGACATACTAGGCAACAATGTCTTTGAGGAATTCCTTATCATTCCCGAACTCATTGTCGTCAACATCCATTGGAATATAAGGTTCGTGGAGGAAGGAGTCAATATCAACGAACCTTCTTGGATGATGATGTCGAACCAGGGCCTTCTGAATTTCCAAAGATCTTAAAACGCAAGCCTTTATTTCACTAATCTCCTTTCTTACTTCCTTCAACTCATCAAGAATATCGGAAAACTTCTGAGAGTTAGAAGGGACATCCCTTGGCTTTCTTGTATTCCTCCTCTTTCTCTTCAAGGAAGGAGTTACTAGAGATTTCTCTTTTTCCTTGATTGATGGCTTTACAATCATATTGATATCTTTTCCATCCAAAGACATGATGATTAGAGAACAATGATAAACAACTGGTTTTTGTGAGTGGAATTCACAATCTCATCAAGCAGTCTTAATATATAAAGGATATCAGAGAGGAAAAAGGAATGTAGGGTTCGCAACCTTTAAACAGGTTCGTGGACGCCCAACTTTAAACCGTATAAAGAGTGGAATTATCGATAATAACTCTTTACTTTATTTGATAGACAGGAGAAACAAACCTAAAAAAAAAACTTTCCCTAAAGCCTGAGTGGTACACAATTTTATCTCTTTTGATCAGGCACATGAGACAAGATTTACCAAAGAATACAATCAATTTGTGTTGTAGTGAACGAAAATTTGTCCACCATTTTCCTCTAGAGAGGAATCCTCAGACTTCTGTATATCAAAGCGATTTGACCATACCTTCTTCTCTAATGGTCTTATTTTGTCTTTGGAAACCAACTTCTTAGACGAAGATAAAAACCTACATACCTCAGCAGTCTTCTGAGCAAGTTTAAGATTCCTTGCCAATCGATTTTCTCTTCGTTGAAGTTTGTTGGCGTGCCTCACTTGATGTTTGTACTTGTAACATCTTGATAGTTCATTACCTTTCTGAGAACAAAACGAGCACGTCAAACTTGGATAATGTTCAGGCATCTGTGGTGTGAACGCAGCTAGACATATAGTAGATCCTGAAAGATTACAACCAGAGTTTCCAAAGGATGGGTCAATTGATTCTTCCACCTTGATTGGATTATCCTCTTCACCAAAACCATCAAGGTTGATATATGTATTGCTACACTTATCAAAATCAATGTTTTCGCATAGAAGACCGACACTTGATTTCCTGTCTTCATCAGAATCATAGATCTCAGACATCTCATCAAGTGTTACAACAAGACCTTTGTTCCCAGTATATTTTCTATGATTTGGGCACTCGTTTTCAAAATGACCAAAGCCTTTACACTTAAAGCACTATGGCATATACTCGTCATCAGCCTCGTCAGCATCCCTATTTTTGGGAAGCACGCGATTGTGAGGTTTATCTCTTGACAACCGTTTACTTCTCTTCAATAGAATATCCCTAAACTGTCTTGTGATCAAGGAGAATGATATGTCAAGATCTTCATCCGAAAAATCATCCTCAGACCGATCATCCTCAGAGACATAAACACTTTTACCTTTATCAAGTAATTTAGTGTTCTTCTGTTTAGGCAATATCCTTTCCAATTTTGGATGTTTGCTCATGATCAAAGATATTTAGCTTTCCAACCAATGTATTTATGGAATTATTAACAAGGATATTTTCCTCAACGATGGCATGCTTCTTAGACTCGTATCTAGATGGCAGCGATCTGAGAATTTTCATCACAATGTCCTTTTCAGGAATAGTCTTACCCAATGCAAAAGATGCATTAACAATTTCAGACACTCTGTGATTAAACTCATCAAATGTATCTTCATCTACCATACGAAGGTTCTCCCAATCAAAATTAAGATTTTGAAGTCTAGCTTCCTTTTCACTGGAGTTACCTTCAAATACGGTTTCTAAGATATCCCAAGCATCTCAAGACCTAGTAAAATTTGACACATGGTGCTGAAGATTTGGAGTAATGGCATGTATGATTGCATTCAAACCGTCGGAACTTTGCTTTGCAGCAAGTATCTCGGAAGGACTGTATTCACCAATATTCTTGGGAACGTTTACATCTCCATCTTCCACAACGAGAGCATCATAGCCATTAACAACATATACCCATGATTGAAAATCACGTGCTTGAAAAAAAGCTCGCATAGAAATTTTCCACCATAAGTAATTAGAGCCATCGAAGACTGGTGGTACGTTAATAGAGATAGCACCTCTGTCCATAGAGTCAGAACGCTAAAACATATATTTGTAAGGTCTTATATGTGTTTGCCTGCTCTGATACCAATTGAAAAAGAGGGGGTCTAACAACACCACCCAATATTTTTCTTCGAAATCTGTATGGACAAACTCGAATATACTTTTAAGAGAATCAACAAGACTCAATCAATTAAAAGTATGTCAGCGAGTTTATATCTCTCTCTTGATTTGATTTACTCAAGCAGGAACTGCGAGTTCTAATCAAATGCAAGGAATAACTTGGATGGTACCAAAGACCAATATCCAAGGATCAATCAATATCAATCGACAACCAAAGGTCGGATTTCCAATTTATTGATTCAAACGCACAACCTATTTTATTTCAATTATAAAGATAAAACAATATAATGTGGAAATTGAAATAACACAGACACCAGAAATTTTGTTAACGAGGAAACCGAAAATGCAGAAAAACCCCGGGACCTAGTCCAGATTGAACACACACTGTATTAAGCCGCTACAGACACTAGCCTACTCCAAGCTAACTTCGGACTGGACTGTAGTTGAACCCCAATCAATCTCCCACTGATCCAAGGTATAGTTATGCTCCTACGCCTCTGATCCCAGCAAGATGTTGCGTACTTGATTCCCTTAGCTGATCTCACCCAAAAATAAGAGTTGCTACGATCCAAAATAGCAAGTTTTGACAATAAAAAAATTTGTATCACACAGACAAGTCAATCAAAGGATCAATCTGTCTCCCACAGATAAACCCTAAAGGTTTTGTTCCGTCTTTTGATAATAATCAAGGTGAACAGGAACTAATTGATAATCTGGTCTTATATTCCCGAAGAACAACCTAGAGTTATCAATCACCTCACAATAATCTTAATCGTATGGTAGCGAAACAAGATGTTGGGGAATCACAAACAATGAGACGAAGATGTTTGTGATTACTTTTTATATCTTGCCTATCGGAGATATCAATCTCAAGCCAATCAATCTGATTGTACTCGTACGATAGAAGATGCAAGATCATATCACACAAGTACGATAAAAGTAGCATCGGTTTGGCTTCACAATCCTAATGAAGTCTTTAAGTCGTTAACCTGGTTTTAGAAGAAGAAAACCAAAGGTTAAAGGAGAATCGAATCTAGCACACAAACTAGTATCACACGTATGGTGTGGGGGATTAGTTTTGCACAATACTAGATGTCTCCTTTATATAGTCTTCAAATCAGGGTTTGCAATCAATGTTAGCTTAGTAACAAAGCATTCAATATTCATCGTTAGATGAAAACCTGATTTAGATTCAACCTAATATTTCTCAACCGTTAGATCGAAAACTTAGCTTGTTACACACACTTGACAATGCACGCTTCTAGGTTTGTTAACCGTACCCAAACGTATGCACGTGTTGGTTCAACAATAGTTAACCAAAAGGTTAGCCATATGAGTATTTCATATCAACCACGTTCCTCTTCACCATAACTAGTTCAAATGACTTCAAATGAACTAGTTAGAGAGTTGTTCAATTGCAATGAAATCTTATGTACTACACAAGACACAATTGAAGCAAAGATGATTTGATTCACTTGAATCGGTTCACGAACTTTTATAGCCATGGTTTGTAAACTGCATTCCTTAGTCTTTTTAAGTTTAAGTTCAGAAATCATCTTCAAATATATAAACTTCTCAAGTTCGCAGACTAGGTTCGCGGGCTTAAGTTACCGAGCAGAGTTTACAAACTCCAACAGAAATTCTCGGGTATGAGAACTTCGTTGGTTCGCGGACTGGGTTCGCAGACTGAGGTCGCGGACTTAGATAGGCGAGGTATACTCGGATCGAAATACCAAATGTGTATAATCCGAGTCTATATATATAGAATACGACTTCTTGTCTCAAAGAGTACGAGATAGAGTAGATAGACTTTTGAGTGATAGATAAGTTCAAGTCTTCACATACCTTTTCATCGAGAAGTTCCACTGGTTCCTTGAGTAGTTCTTCTACTTGTATGATGAACCGCCATGAAGTCCTTGGGCTCAACTACACTTTCTATTCTAGTCCGAGACTTAGCTACAATATGCTAGAAATCAAGACTTATAGGTTTGATCACTAACATTGACAAACATGCTTGAGATAGCAACGCATGTGATTTTACCGAGCAATGCTCTAACAAAAACACGATTTAGTTTCAAGCTAATATTTCTTAACCGTTAGATCAAAACTTAGCTTGTTACACACACTTGACAATGCACGCTTCTAGGTTTGTTAACCGTACCCATACGTATGCACTTGTTGGCTCAACAATAGTTAACCAAAAGGTTAGCCATATGAGTATTCCATATCAACCACGTTCTTCTTCACCATAACTAGTTCAAATGAACTAGTTAGAGAGTTGTTAAATTGCAAGGAAATCTCATGTACTATACAAGACACAATTGAAATAAAGATGATTTGATTCACTTGAATCGGTTCATCAACTTTTATAGCCACGGTTTGCAAATTGCATTCCTTAGTGTTTTTAAGTTTAAGTTCAGAAATCATCTTCATATATATAACCTTCTCAAGTTCGCAAAATAGGATCGCGGACTTAAGTTAACAGGCAGTGTTCACAAACTCCAGCATAAATTCTCGGGTATGAGAACTTCGCCGGTTCGCGGACTTAGCTTCACGCAAATAGTTTGTCAACTCCAGCAGAGATTCTCGGGTTTGAGAACTTCGGGAGTTTGCGGACTGAGTTCGCGGACTTGGCTCACGCCATTCTTCCGGTTCCCTTGATCAACACAGTTCGAAAACTTTGGTTCAAGGAATAGGACTTATACATAAATGTGTTTCCACAACAATGCTTATGTCCACCATTAGTTATGTAATCTAAATTCTCATTTCAATCATTGAAACATTCTTAAAGGACGTTATATAGTTGCTACACCATTTCTCGTCAAAGCAATTTTTAAGATGATTGAAACATATCATGACTTTCGTCACATGGTAAAGATAAACTTGGTTAAAGCGAAAAGCTTACCAACTCCTATTTCGAGATATAGATAGGCGAGGTATACTCGGCTCGAAATACCAAATGTGTATAATCAAAGTCTATATATATAGCATACGACTTCTTGTCTCAAAGAGTAGGATATAGAGTAGATATAATTTTGATTGATAGATAAGTTCAAGTCTTCACATAAGTTTTTGTCGAGAAGTTCCACCGGTTCCTTTTTATTTGTATGATGAATCGCCATGAAGTCCTTGAGCTCAACTACACTTTCTATCCTAGTCCGAGACTTAGCTATAATAGACTAGAAATCAAGACTTATAGTTTTGATCACTAACATTGACAAATATGCTTGAGATAGCAACTCATGCGAGTTCGACCGAGCAATGCTCTAACAGACTTGTTCTTCTAAATGTTGAACGCATCAAACAACATGTTGATGTTCTTTCCTTGCAGGTGTTTGTCATTGTCTGAGACTATGACGACTGGTATTCCAAACCTTCATATGATTTGCTCAAACAAGAATTTGAATACATCTGTGTCTCTATCTAATTCTTGCCAAAGGCATTGCATCCACCCACTTGGTGAAGTGACAAATAGCTAAGGGATGATAACCGAGTTAAGCTCTATTACTGGTGCTTTGATTTTCTTGGCGAAGCGTTGGCATCTTTCATATCGCTTAGCCACGTTGTTTGAATCCTCGTCCATGCTTAGCCAGTAGTATCCTTGCATTTTTTCTTCAACCGCTAAGGAGATTATTCCGCTATGGTTTCCAGCATCTTCGTTGTGTATATAATGTAGTATTCTTATTCCTTCAGTTCATGAGAGGCACCGCATTAGAGGTCCGAGAAATGACCTTCTATACAGTATTCCGTCACGGAGGTTGTACATTGCTGCTTTTGACTCGAGTTTTCAAGCTTGTTTAACGTCAGCTGGTAGTGTACCTTTGTCAAGGTACTGGTGGATTGGGATTCTCCAGTCATCTTCTGCTTCCCTCATCTGGCATGGATTGATCTTTTTCAGAATCCTTTGCTTCTTCGTATGATTCTTTCATTTCTTCGCTCATTTCTTCTTTGTCTGCTTCTCTCATGGCGCGAGTTTGAACAACCAAAGTCTCCTCAGCGCCTGAGATGGGTCCTTCTATCGAAGGTTCGTATATTCTTCCAATTTATACTGCGCTGGTATTTCTGTCCCTCAGCATTGATGATATAAATTCTAAGGCATCTGCGTGTCTGTTTTCTTTTCGGCACATATATCTGAATGTTATGTTGCTGATTTTGGACGCATACTTCTGAGTTAGCTTTAGGTACGAAGATAGTAGCGGATTGAAAGTTTGGTATTTGAGTTCGATTTGTCTAATGACCAAATGGGAGTCACCAGTCAACCGAACATCTGATAATCCCAGCTCATGTGCCAAGTGTAGACCATGTATAACTGCCTCGTATTCTGTGATGTTGTGGTATATTGTTCGAATTCTAATCTGAATGCGTAGATGAGTCGATCTCCAAAAGGGGTTGTTATTACAATCCCAATTCCTGCGCCTTCTCCATTGGAGGAGCCATATACGAATATTTCCCACCTTCGTTAATTCTGAGGTTCCAGCAAGTCCTCCGGATCTTGCTTGTCTTCCTCCATTCCTGGGATGTTGTCTATTTTCGCTTCGTCACTGAGAGGTAAGTCTGCCAAGATTTGTGATTTCTCACTTTTTCTTGTTTCAAAAATTATTTGGAATTGTTTGATCATGGCATTCCATTTTTCCACTCGTCCAATTTTCTCCGTGCTTTCGAGAATTTGACCTATCCGAGCCCTTGTGAAGACTCAGATGGTATGTGCGTCAACATATATCCTTAGTTTTTGTATTGACATTACTAAGGTATATATGAGTTGTTCCACCTTGGTGTAGTACGCTCCGCTGGACTAGTGTTTTGCTGATGTAATAGATGGGTTTTTCTCCTTGTTGGTCTTGTACCAACACTGCGCCTATAGCGTAGCTTTTTGCTGCTAAGTAGAGAGCGAGTATCTCACCTGGCTCCGGTTTCTGTAAAATAGGTACCGAGGCCAGGTACTCCTTGATTTTTTTGGAAAGCTTTATCGCATTCCGTGGTCCACATGAACCTGCTTCCTTAATGTATCGAAAAATGCTCTGCATTTGTCCGATAATCTTGCTATGAATCTTCTCATGGAGGCTAAGATTCCATTTAGTTTTTTTACGCCTTTCAACGTTCTTGGAGATGGCATATCCAATATTTCTCTGACCCTTTCGGGGCCTAATTTTATTCCTTGCTTAGTTACCAAGTACCCTAGGAATTTTCCTGAGGTTACTCCGAACGTACATTTCTCCAAATTTACTTTCATGTGAAAGTTTCTCATGGCTTCGAATATCTCCCTTAGGTCAAATAGGTGATTTTTCTCCTCTTTGCTTTTGACAAGCATGTCGTCCACGTAGACTTCTAGTATCTTGCATATCCATGACTTAAAGATTTTGTCTACCAATCGCTGGTATGTCTCCCCCGTGTTCTTTAGTATAAAAGGAATCCTTGTATAGCAATACAAGCCTCGTGGAGTAAAGAACACAATATGCTCCTGGTCTTCTTATGCAAGGGCGATTTGGTTGTAACCGAAGTAACCATCCATGAAGGACATCCTGAGGTGACCTTCGGTTGCATTGACCAGTTGGTCAATATTGGGTAGTGGGTAGCTATCTTTGGGGCATGCTTTGTTGAGATTGCTAAAGTCGATGCAGATACGCACGCCTACGTTATTCTTAGGAAATCACCATGTTAGATGTCCACGTGGGATACTTGACTTCTCGTATGAATCTTGTTGCTAGGAGTTTTTTCAACTCCTTCTCCACTGCTTCCTGGTAGATATCTGCCACCTTGCGGGATACGTTGCTTCAATGGTTCCGTTTCTGGTTTGAGCCGAAGGTGGTGGGAGACCAAATTCGGGTCAATTCCTGGCATGTCTTCCATTGAGCATGCGAAGACATCTGCGTAGTCCCTGAGTAGCCTTTGCAGTTGCATCTCCTCATCCTCTTCTATTAAAGTTCTGATATTGATTATTTTTGGCTCAGTCTCCGTTCCGGTGTTGATTCTCTTTGTTGGTTCCACCGGTGAAAAGGTTGGTTTCTGAGGTTGTAGAGGAGTGCATTTTTGTAACTGTCATTTAGCAGAAGTGTCCGCTACAGGAGTGGCGGAGGTGCTTGCTTCTTGAACAGAGGGGGCTTCGGGGACTTTGAAGCCTTCATCCTTTAATTCGTTGGCGTTTTCCCTTCGTCTTTTCCTTTCGTGTTACTGCGCAGCAGCTCTTTCTTCGTTGAATCTGACCTCTGCTAGATTGCATAGCCTTGCATCTTGTTGATCTCATATGATTTCCATTTCAACCATGGGTGTTGGGATTCGAAGGTATTGATGATAATTCGAAGACATACCCCTTAAAGAGATGGACCCATAGCCACCCCATAATGACATTGTATGGCGAAGGTGCATCCACAACGCAGAAAATTGTGTTGGTCACTAAGGGCCCTGCTCGTACCTGCAAGACAATTTCTCTTTTTGGTCTAGAGATTGCTCCACTGAAACTGTATATTGTGCAAGCGGATGAATCCATTTGCTCAGCTGTTAAACCCATACGTAAGTAAGGTTCGTAGAATAATATATTTAACGAGCTGCCCACATCGATGAGGACCTTCGTAACATTCTGTCATGTACCTAAGTACGATGACAAGGTTGGGTGGATAGATTGAGGATAAACCTCTCTTGATTCGTGAGAATCAAGCCTCTGAATTCAAATAACACAGCCTGTAAAACAAAGTTCTATTTGGATTAATAATTTTCTTAAATTATTCATTAAGACGCATTTCTCTTATAAAGATAAAGACAATCTAACCTAACATCTAACGGCTACAACCCGACCAGATGGCTACATCTAAGCATCCTTACAACTGATAAACACACTCACTACTAAGTTAAATACTACCACCAACAACTTGTACTAGATAATGACACTAATAGGATATGGGCACTCCAACACCATACTGGGTACATGACACTCCACTCCCCTTGGAAACATCCTTGTCCTCAAGGATGGAAGTGAAAAGAATCAGCTGGACAGATGGAAAGACGCGCATCAGAAGACCAAAAATCATAAATCATTGAAATCCCATGTGAGGCCCATAAAAACTTTCATACCAAGCCCAATGTTATAAAATTTCACAGTATGGTAGGCACTAGTAGAAGAAAGACTTGCATCAGCAACCTTGTGGATAGTTCCATGACAACAAGGAATAATTCCAAGTTTCGCTATGGCATGAGCATTCCACTCCCCATCATCTTCTTTGTAAGGAACTGCAGAAGCATGTGAGAGTGTGTTCTCCACTACAACCTTTCCAGAAATATGAGCTTCAGTAGTTGTAAGATTGCCAGAAAAATGACCTGTAATATCTATCCAGCTATAATCTCTTTGTTGGTACCACAACTCCAACACATGTTGTAAAAGAAATTTTCCTTTGTCAAACACAAATAAACTAGAAAGTTTCAGAAACTTAGCAAAGATGATTGGAGCTCTTTGTGGTACTTGCTGAAGTCTACAAAAAATATTTCACTTCTACCATGAACCGCAGAAGAGACCCACCCCCCATAGAGGAATATCACGACCAAAGTGACATCAGAATTTCGGTAAGAAATGAACTTGGTGTAGACATAGATGTTCACTCCAGAAGAACTCTGCACATAATTGTCCTTCGCAACCGCATAATCTTGTAGGACCTGAATAACCACTGAATTCCAAGATGCAGTATTCCATTGGAGCACTGTATACACCATTGAGATAACAGTTTCATCAACCCAGATGACATTGCAAAAACTCCACAAACCAGGTGAAACCAACCTGAATTTCCATTCAAGTATCCCACTAACAGCCGCACGTTTGCAGCACTCTCCGGATTTAAAGAATGCAATTTGTATTTCTATCTTAAGAAGTCCACTGACTTTGACACAGGTGGAGCATGTGTGACAGTAAATACAAGTTGGATTATCCTCAGCCTCCCATAGCCACTCATTGTTCGATACCCCACATATAGCCAATGGTGACAGCGAAAAGTTTGTGCGGAACAAAATATAAGCGATGAAGAGCATCTGTGGTATAATGGAGAGATTTCTTCATTTCTTCTTCTTGAATAGCTGCAGATGTAAGCCTTGAACTTGAAAAGAAAAAGCCCATATTTAGAAGTCGAAAATAACTTCTAACAATTGCGAGAATAATCCTTATAGAGTGGTCATGGAGTCTAACCAGGGTATCATATGAATTCAAGATTTGAATCACTTGGTTAGACCATGCAGTTGCAGGCTTAAAAACTGCTTTGCGAAGTCGAATAAAACCAACACCCAAGGACCCCAACTGGCAAACCAATAGTGCATCAGGCGAAACATAATTCAGCTGAAAAAGAAAAGTTTCCTCTTCCCACATATCAAGCATTTGAAGAAATAATTCATAAACATTCGTAATCTCACACAGTAATATCAACAGAGACAAAAATGTATTCATGGTTATAGTGTTCTCTGGCGACAACTTTGGAAAAAACTTACCACTATCACCACTGTCACCAGTCGTAACAAACATCATTAGAATTGAAGCACAAAATGAAGAATCTGATTCAAACCCATGCATACTAATAAGCCTATGAACAAATTTTCCATTGTAGTATGCCAGTAAATTTGAACCCACGTGAAGAATGAAAGAACCAGAAGTAACCACCTCAGCAAAACAGAATCCAAAACCAGCAAGCAACTTAGCAGACAGATATAGTTCATTGCCAGGCTTACTTTGTTTAGGCACTTGAAGTATCCGTTTAGTCCAGAGAATACTGCGTTGTTGAGGCATGGTGTAAAATGTCTAGCTAACAGCACAAATATCACCATTTATAAAAGACAAGGACACACTTGAATACCTAATTAGCAATTTGAAACAGTATCGTAGCTCCGCAATTATCTCATAATATGAGTTATCACAGTAAGCATCCATGAATATCAACCCAAGAAGAATAATCATCCAGGAAGTAAGTGCATCTAAATAGTCTTCAGATTCATAAATAAAAGAAACTAACCCCTTAACAAGTTGAAATCCTTTTCCAGGATCAAATACGTTAGCAGCATACTGGAGACAACGGCGAGAAGAAATCCTAGTATCCAGCGTATGGTTGAAAAAAAGGTTTGAGCTCAAAACATACAATATCCATCAGGAGCATTTTAATAACCATCAGGAGCTCAAAAAATTTTGATTCCTTCATATCAAGCACTGGAGCATACCAGTTATGTTCCTTGCTAATGCTCACCATTCTAGCAAACAAGAGAATCAAAATTCTATTTCTCGTTGACAAATCAGCAACCAATTTCCGTCCACCACCAATTTCAACCACATAGACAAATCCAAGACTTAACGAATTCAGAAAGTGAAGTTCAGACGGATACTCATTGTATATTTCCAGCACTACAGACCCAAGAAGAAAATTCAGGGAAGGAGTAAATTGAACAAAACCACAGTCATATTCACCAACATGATTAGAAAACATTGTAATACCATCTGATTCTTTGCCACGATCAATTACTTTACCCATTTTGAGCTGCGAGAAAAAATCAACTCCAACACCACCCAAATTTACAGCCTTACTCTCAGACATTTTAACAAAAATCTTTCATTCATCATAAACCTCGGCAATATTTACACATAAAAGATGAATCAATTGCATAGATGAACAATCTGATTTATACCCAAAGTAATTAAGCAATCGAAGCAAATTGCCATTAGAGTTTGAGGAGGGAACAACAGACTTACCCCGATCGAATAACAGGCGAGAAGCATCAAGTTGGAAGTGAAAACAAGCCATTCCTAAAAATTTACTGTAGAAAAAGAGTAACTCGTCACACATTGAATTTTTTCATAGGCCTCTGAAAAAATTTGGACCCAATTTCTCATACGGAGATCATTCACGCCATTGTTTGTGACCTGCTGCACTTCCCAGATTTGGACTTCACTTGACTTACTAACTTCAACAAAATCAGTTTTCACCACTTTCTCATACGAAAAATTCTGATCCACAGACAAATCATTCTTCTCATGAAGGAAAAATGAGGGAATTAACCCTAAATTGAGAGAACCATCTTCTTCATCGACAGCTGAAGGAATTGAGTTAAACACAGTTGAAATTTTTTCAAAGAAAAAACAGGGAATCAACTCCAATTCTGAAAATTCATCAACAACTGTAGAAGGAACTTTCACTCTGCAAGGAGATGGATGATATGGAGAAGTACACTTGTGAAACAGGATCGATCTCAATCTCTTTGCTGCCTTTTCTATATTTTTTAACCACCACCGAAGGCAAGAATTTTGAGATGGAGAGTTAATTCCTTCCAACCAAAACTTATACCATTTTATGCATCCGTCTAAATCATTTCTTGCTAACCTTTCCAATTTCTTAATCGGTACCAATTTTCCATTCATTTGTACCCATTTTCATGCTGTAAATCCATTTCTGCAACCATATTAGGGGATGGATCGAAACGGCTCTAGATACCAATTGTCATGTACCTAATGTATTTAAGTACGATGACAAGGTTGGGCGGGGATAAACCTCTCTTGATTCGTGAGAATCAAGTCTCTGAGTTCAAAAAACACATCCTGTAGAACAAAGTTCTATTTGGAGTGGCCAGCTTCCTACCATATAATTTATAAACCGGCCAAAATTTCAAATTCTTCTATAAAGTGGCCTTTATATTAGATATAACACCTGGTCCCACCAAAACAGTCCACCAAGCTGACTTAGTCAATTCTCAGGCTTAAAATTACCACCATATCCCCATCCTTATAACCTTGCGATTCAGACACTTCTTTTCATCTTTATTTCTTTCTTCTTCTTCTCGTTTCTGTCTCTCCCTCCACGATCCTTCTCTTTGAAACTAGGGTTAGAAATTCAAGTTATTGATGAAAAATAAGTAATCAGTGATGAAGGTGACTATGCGTGATGTTAGTGATATTTGGAAATTTTGAAGTTTTAGAGTTTCGTTGGATGCAGGAAGGTGAAATACAAATCGGGGATGAAGAAATACGAATCCTAGTAAGATTTTTAGAACCCAAGCATTAATTAACTTAGTATTTGACGAAAACTCATGTTTAGATGGTGAAATCGATTGATTTCCGTTGATTTGAATTCTAGGGTTTGGGGCTCTTTCTCCTTTTTGCTTTGTTTAATCAATTGGAAGGTTGGTTGAAGATCTGATGTTCAGTGTGAGATACGGGTGTGCCGGAATTGAGAAATTACAGGGAGATGATATGACTTCAATGAGAAGAGCAATAGCAGAAATAAGAAATGGTGTTGTTAGTTTGATGGTTAGATGAGAAACTGATATCAGATAGGTCTGTTGAACTAAACAAGGAAGAGATGAAGAGACTCAGTTATGTATGGGCTTGTGTTGAAGATATTTGTTTTACAGAGTAGCTATGTTGCTGTTGTTCAAGTGGAATTGCACCTAGAGTTGTAGGTGGTTTCTGGGTTGGAAGGAGTTGTAGAAATTGAGATGGTGGTTAAGTTACAGATGCAGTTGTATGGGTTCAGCTACAGATGAGCATTTGAAGTCAACATGGGGTCTGGTGTATACGGTTTATGAAGATATTGGAGGTGAGGACTTATTGCAGCTGTTGTTGAAGAGGTGATGTTGTAGGTACTCTAGTGTTGCTGGTATGGAGAAGGTTGAATACTGAATGACCTATGAGTTTGTGTTTGTTGCTATCGATGCAGAGGAAGGAATTAAGCTTAAATGTCGTGAAAATGAGAAGAGGTAATAAGATGAGATGATATTGCAGCTGAAATATGCAGGTAAGGGTGTAATTGCTGCAGTAGGCTGAATGGGTTGCAGAGATGAGTACATTACGTTAATCAACAAGGGATTGTTTCAGTTTCTTAATGTGGTGGTTTCAGTGTTTGTGTATCATCAATTTTTTCGGTTGTCGACGGAATATGAAATTACAGCGATGAAGAAGATACCACAGAGCTTACCGAGCACAATAAACTAATTCCTACTTCAGCAGCGAGACACACACAAGGTGTTTGTGAAAAGGACTGACAGTGTAATTCATTAAAAAATCAAGTTTCGTTGTCACCAGTTTTTGAACCAAGTCCATTTCGTTGGCTAACCATGGTTCTTGAGGTTATTTGAGAAGAATTAGGTACCATGAACACCAACAATTCTACCATCACGGATTCACGATGATCATCATCAACATTATAAGGTCTTATCTAATAACTGGTTCAATTTTTTGATTTGTAATTTGGAGATCATGAATATATACTTGTTTTCATATAAATTTGTTAATGAATCACTGTAATCTTAGGAATTGAATCAGACGTGAAGAAGATGAAATTGATAACTCGAACAAGTGATACGATTTGAGGGACTTAAGTGTCTTTTGAATGGGCTGGATAACTGACACATAGGCAATAACTGCTGTTACCCATTTTTTGAAAAAAACGGGATGAAAAAAGTCAATATCGGCCACTTTATATAAAGATTCAAAATAACGGCCACTTTCTTAAATATAGTTAAAAAAGGTGGTCACTTTATTAAAAATCCCTTAATAATTTGCTTAAACTCTTCATTACAGACGCATTTCTCTTCTAAATATAGAGACAATCTAACCTAACATCTAACGGCTACAACCCAACCAGATGGCTACATCTAAGCCATCCTTACAATTGATAAACACACCCACTACTAAGTTAAATACTACCACCAATAACTTGTACTAGATACTAACAATAATAGGATATGGGCACTCCAACACCATACTGGGTACATGACACATTCCATCCATATATTGGAAGAGTGATCACAATTGGATCGTTGTGCATTTCGACCTCCTGGTTGACGTCCCTTGTTGAGAATGTTAATGGCATCGACATCCATTCTTCCCAAGTGCTAGTTGCTGGTCCACTTAGCTTGAATACCTCGTGGGTTTCTAGCTTTCTTCTGTTTCGATCTAGTTCGAGGATATATTCGAGTAACTGCTCATGGCCTCCGTTTGAGAAGGTGATCATGTTAATGTATTTTCCATCCTGTGGTAACTCCACCATTTTCTTGGGGCCTACCTCAGTATCAAAAGGTTGTATCTGCACATACTCCATGAATTTTCCTTCGTCTTTGAATCTCTGAATTATGTTCCTCAGGCGGTATCATGTGTCAGTTGTATTCTCGTAGTACTGGTGGTATGCATAGTACTCCTTAGCATCCTTTGTTTTATCCGGATGCTTCCCCTAGTGTTAGGGTAGGGAAAGCACGGCTTCGCTGCCTCCTTGCTTAGAATGTGAAAAAAAGTTGTGTTCAGCTTTGTATAGACTTTATCTGCAAAGTCCTCTCTTCCTTTTCCTCTGCCTTTGCCATGTCCATATTTTTATCTTTTATCCCGGGAGCTAGTTATGCCCCCAGTTTCATTTTGCCGCTTAGGTAGCTCCGGAATTGGTTCCAGAGAGTTTGTTCGTTGCAGAGCCGTTATTGCTTTTGTTTGCGCCCTGGGGTTGTCCTTATGAATTTCCTCAAGATTGATGTAGCGATCCTGGATGACCCGAAGCTCCCTTTCAGAATCGAGGGATCGGTTGTGGATCTCCACGAAGATAGCTAAGGTTCTATCAAGTCCGTACTTATAGCAATTAATTCTAATTTCAGGATTGACTTTCCCGATTGCTTGGCACGTATTTTTCCATCTGTCTGTGTACTGCATCAATGTTTCCTGGGGTCCGATAACTAAATAAAATAACCTATCTAACCCTGCCTTCGTATATTTGTTATACATGTATGTTTCCAAGAATACCGTAGACAACTGCTCAAAAGAGTCAATTGAGTGTGCTGGTAAGTTTTCGTACCACGCCAATGCTGATCCCGTCAAGCTTGCAGGGAATTACCTACAAAGTACCACCTTATATCTTTCCCAATGGTAAATGACATGAGTATAGTACCGTAGGTGAGATGCGGGATCTGAGGTACCATTGTACGCCTGAAACGTAGGTACCGGGCATTTTGCAGGGATGGGTTACCTCAAAATGAGAAATGACAACGGATATGTTGTCGCTTCCTGGAGTACTTATTCTAGCCTTGCTCCTGCGCGGTCAGTTTTCAATCCTTGTATTTCTTTCCGCATTTTCTCAATTTGCTCCATGACCATGTTCACATTGTAAGCATCTCTAGAAAATGTCTCGTCATAATAAGACTGAGAGGGCTTGTATGTTGGATCCATATCGTCTGGATCATGTCGTTTTCTCTTGGGCCCCCCTGGTGGGTTGAGATATCCCCTTCGTCTTCCTAAGATAGCTCCATGCTCACACTTCTTCGGAGGAGGGTGAGTTTGGGAACCTTCGATATGCACTTCCAGCATGTTTTTCAGGTTCTGGTTTTCCTGAGCCATCGCGTGCATTGTATCTTCGTCCTCCTTGTTACGTAGTAGCAAAGCTACTTCCTGTGATGCTATTTGTTTTTCATTGTGGATTCCACCACCCTGAGGAGTGCTATCAGCTGGATCCTCAAAGTCATCCACGCCTTCTTCTATTACCGGAGCATCAGGATCTAGCTGGATTGGAGTTAGGTTTCCCAACCTTCGTCCCGTAGGAGCTAAGGTTCTGGGTAACCCTTCGTTTGACGCAGGTGGCTTCGTAAAGTTTCAACGTTCCAGTAATGGCATGCCGTAGAGTGGTTGTGCTTAGATGTTTTCCCCATCCCCTCAGTAAGATTAGGTGGTTTGTTAGCATCCATTCTTCTTGCTAACTCTCTTTGTCCGTCATTTTCTTTATTCCTTTGATTTGTTCGAGATGGGTTTTGAGATCTGCCTCTTGTAACAGCAGGTCGTGAACTTGTTGGTACATCACTTGGTTTCTTCATGCCTTCGGATTTTTCTACCCTGTGGTCACAGAAAAAATGAAAGTTTTTGCTACTTGGGTGCCTTCGTTAAAAGTAGCAATTAATGCTCTGACACAAAAGACGGCTAAGCAGCTTTTTCAGAAAAAGTACTTAAAATGACGTTTGAAAAGATGGGTATTTAATTTCTTATGACACCCTTGGAAAAAACAACCTTAAATATTGAAAACAATTTTTAAAAAGGTGTCACATCTCCCAAGAAAATGGGGTTATTAAGTGATTTGTAAGATCTTTTCTCCTTAAATTCTCACTGAAATTCCTTAGTGCTCAGAGGTACTCAGATCCAAAGGATACTCTGTCGGAAAAAGTTGTTTTAGCACAAAACAAAAGTTTTAACGTTTTTCGAATATGTTTTTGTAGAAAATTTTGTAGATCTGTAAGGTTGTAAGTCCTTAGAAGCTATGAACTCAAAGAACTTACGTAAATAACGGATGAACGGATCACTAGAAAGTTAGATCCACTCTTGGTATTATCAGATCTCTTCGTCAATGAACATGTGTAAGTTAAAAAATAAAGGAACGTAAAAACTCAAGTTGGTGAGAAAAACCTTCTAGCGCCAAACTATGACTACTAATTTTCCCATAGTCTACGTAATGTATACAGCTCCGAGAATCAGATACTAAGTAGTATAGATGCCTCAGTTGAACTGATTATGCTAAGTAATAAGAGATACTCAAGATCACGATAATAACGAAGAACACAAATATAAAGTAATTTCTACTAAGTTATCATGAGACACAAGAGATTACGTGGTTCGACTTTTGTCTACGTCCACGGGCTAATGAGTGACTGTTTGTATTAAGTTGTGGTGGTTACAAAGATCTTAAATGCTTCCTAAAGTAATAGAGAGAACTCAAGTTGAACTAAATACTTATTTTCTAATCATTAAAGAGGTATAATCTTAAGACTAGATCTTCTTCTCCTAAGTTTTTTGGTGAAGCTTCGTATTTATAGTCCCTTCTGCTCTAGATATATCTTTGCTTTCTTTGGGTCCATCGTCTCCCGATATACCTTCTGTACAAATGGTACCTTCGTTCACCGCTTGCTCTCTCCAGTCGGACGCTGCCACCTCATCTAGCCCACGTTCCTTTGGGAAATAACCATACTTAGTACAGATTGTACCTTCGTTCACCGCTAGACTTCGCCAGTCAGATTCTGCCATCTCATCTCTCTCCACGTGCTTTGGTTAGGCGTGTAGATAAGAGATATATGCATTAAATTCTGATTGGATATGTCATATACTTATGTCCCTTCCCCAACTGCCTCTCTCTAGACTAGGTTCTACTTTTCCATCTTAGTCCCCGAGGTATCCCTCTTTGGGATGGGATAAAGTATATATGCGAAGGTGTCTTCTGCTAATCAGATTCCTCTATGTAGTGAGGGCAACACAATTATCCTGCACGCGACCACTAAAATCGTGACACGTGCTCCGTGGAATATTGATATTCACATTGATGGAAGATATTGGTAATGAAATTCTGAGAAGGAGCTGAAGTTGGATGGACAAACAGGCAGTACCCGGAATTTGGTGATGAATAGACGTTCATTTGGTCTGCGGATAGGTGTTGTGTATGTGGGCATGTTGGATCAGTGAAGGTGCTAAGATGAACTGGCGGAGATGCTGATGCTATAGCTGTTGTGATTGTTTTCCACTTTCCGGAGATTCCTTGGCATCTAACAACATACATGACATATGGGAATGGTTGAGGAATGTTGGATAGATAGTCGAAATCGTTGGAGCTGGCTAGACGACCAATAAAAAGGAAGTGAAATGGGTGTTGTTTTAGGAAGCAGCCGGATATTAGAGAGAGTTCAGATATGGAACTGGGTATTTATATGAGATTTGGGCTTTTGTACTACTACAGTCCAGTTACAAGAATTCACAATACCTACATATTTTCGAGATACAACAACAATAAAGGGGGATTCTTTTGGCTTTTACAGTGATGGGTGTCGTACGCTCGACAAATTAATAATCTTATTTCCACACAATTAACTTGTAATATAATGGAATAAAGGATCGTTCCCACGAAGAGCAGTGAGTTTTAGTTGTCAAAGTGTCACAAAGGGAGGTTTTGTTTTAGATTGTGAACAAAATAAATAATCGAAGCAAATAAATTGTATTGTAATCAATAGAGAGAGATATGATCGATGAATCCTTCTTCGTTAATAAACCGTCAATGAGTTATTATAGTTGCCTACTCGTTGTTAATCATAGATTATCACCAACCGTGGAATAACAGCTAGATCAGTGTTATCCCCTAAATTCCTTATATCACTAGATAGAGAAGTTCTCGCCTACCAGATTCTATTCACCTACACCACCTAGTAGTAAATCACTCAAGGTGTAATTTAGTCGAATGCTTTATATTTTGTGAATTTATAGGTTGATCCTACTAGTTAGACTCTTAGATCAAGGTCCACTTTTTAGTGTTGTTTATACACACAATCGCTCCAAAGAATCCCTCTGTAAGGTTTTGTGTTCTCTACTTTTGTATAAGTTATTCGACGATTACTTATCTCCTAACTCAATACTAGAAATAGATTGAATCAACAAATCAATCTAGTTGGCCACCTAAACAATCTATCAATCAATCATAAATATTCATTATAGTATAAACAAACGATAATCATATGAAGAACTTCAAAGTAGATTAATATAATAACTTAAATGTTGTTTACAACTTAGAATTCATCCTCAATCAATAGGTGTTTAGCTACTCATGGATGTAGAAACATCCATGTTATACATATAAGAAAAGTTTAGAGATATCGTTACGATTGAAGAACCGCTCTGAAACCCTAGCTTTCGATCCGTGTATGATTTCTTCTCTCCAAGCCTTACAATTTTGTGATCCCTTTATGATGATTCATTCATGACCTAATACCTATTTTTATAGGTTTGCATTTCTTGGCCTTCACGTATTTAGTTCGGTTCAAGAAACCGACCCGAAAATACGAAATAACGACCCCAAACGTGACCTTAGGCCTTCACAGGTATGCATACCCGTTTTCATACTTGTTAAGTATGCGTACCGATATGCGTACCTCAAATTTTTTCCAGCAGAAATTTTCGGAATTAAGTATGCGTACCCGTTCGCATACTTGCTTGCCTTCGGTATTTGATAAAAAGCTTGTTTTGGCCACAACTTCTTCGTCCGAACTCGGAATGACCTCATTCTTTTTGCATTATTTTCCTATTTCAATTATCTTAAAGATGATGATGAGAAATCCTTAATCTGAATGAGTTAAGATCGGTCTTTGTCCCTTCTCTTGATTTTGAGCGTTTTGCTCATTTTCGTCGCACTTCTTCCACTTCTCTTGGACTTGGGCACTTGGATACTTGGAATACTTTTATCCATAGATATTTTCAGCACTTTGTAGCTCCTTTTTGTATGATTCACCTAATAGAAGAAAATAAGAGAAAACAAGAGTAATAATACGAAAATATGTAAGAATAATAGCTAAAACAAGTATGGAACGGACACTAAAATCATACGAATTATGCACTTATCAAATTCCCTCACAAGTAGATTTTGATAGTCCTCGATCAAACTAAATAAAACTAATTCTAAATACAACAACTCCATGTCGTTGAGAAAACGGTTACACTTAGCATGTATAAAAATCCTTTAAACTCATAGGTGTCCCTAGTGGACGAGTTATAGTATCATGAGGGTTTACAAGAGGTATACCCACAAAATATACTCCAATTTCTCTCCTTGGAAGAACCACTAAGTATAGACACAAAGTAGTAGCTAATAAGATAATCAGCCTACATTTGTTATTTAGCTGCAAATATCCCACATACATTCCAATCGTCACACACAAGCAATTAATTACGTTTGACATTCAACCTGATTGCAAAACTCTACTAAGATAGTCATCGTACTTGTTGCAACTTTTGTCACAACACTCGCATATTTAAATCACATGGATAGATAAGAAAATGGAAATAGAAAAGTGAAGTGTGCAAATGTTGACTAAAGTGAAAGATGTTACCCGCAATACTTGTATGAATGTCGTCAACGGATTGTTATTTATAGCACAATAGTTGAGAGAATCACTCATTTAACTCGACCACATCATTAGATACTCTAAGCGCATGTTCCTTTTCAGCAAGTATGTGATAGTTGTCTTGGATCCTGCGTTCCACGCTTGTTTAGGCGACGGACACAGGGACAACGTTTCACACATACTTCTATCCAAGTGTCGAGAACCTCATCAATAGTCTTTTTGACTTGCTATATAATGATGATAAGTTTTTGTTTTCGTCGACTTCATGATTACTCCGAAATTCCGGATTTATCATAGAATTATTAATGTCGATAAAAGAAGAGGAGCCTTATATATATGTTTCTTTTTCTTTTCTTTTCTTTTTTTCTTTTTTTTTCTTCGAACTTCAGCTCACTCTTTATGAGTGTAAGACAATTGTATATGGGGCATTTATATACTTAACCAATGATTTCCTTTCTACAACATCCATGGCAGTATCAGGATCCCACCAAATCACTTTAGAGAAACATATAACTGCAAAAATTAAAAGAAAGTGATTCAGTAATGATTAATTGCGAGGATGAATCTTTCAAATGAATACCATGCTATTTCTAGCAACTGAGTTTTACAATCAATTATGAACGTATATATTTAAGGATTTTAGAATGATAAAGTGGAACTCAATCTATAGCCATAAGAACTGTTTCAACCTTAAAAGATTTAGAGTGTCATCCTAAGTAGCTCATAATTAACTCCAAAAGATGAAGTCTCAAGAGTGCAAGAAATCAAAGAGTATTACATTTATTTATTTTTTATATGCAATCCAATCATGCTTAACTACTCCCCCACACTTAAACTCAACATTGTCCTCAATGTTCAAAACCGAAAAATTCTGATTGCTGACATAACATCCCTGAAAAACTCGAACACTGTACCAATGGGTAGGGAACTAGAAAACACATCCTAAATGAAAGTTTCTCACCTACGTCTTTTCTATGTTGTGTCAAAATTTCACAGTATTTCGATAAACGGTCTGACTTTTATGGCCCCCGTACTGACAGGCATGCAATCTGAAAAAGTTCTGGAAAAATACCGAAACTCAAATTTCCAGGTCTATCGCTCCAACTTAAAAGACTCCGAATTAAGATTTTATTTTTGGAAAATAAATGTATGTCTGTACTCTTTAAAATTTGGGGTCAACCACTCAAATAAGACTCCATATGAGGTCTTGAGAGCTATTTCCGTGATAACTGTGCAATCATAATTTTCTGATGAGAATTCGTCAAAAATTTCATTATAGATATATAGGACTTGTAAAATCTAAGATGGGAATGCAAGATATGATATGCAAAACTAAGAAAATTAAAAGCAAAAGGGATAGAGATACAAAACCGATGGGTTGCCTCCCATGTAGCACTTAGTTTAATGTCCTCAACGCGACTTGGCATTCCTTCAATTACTCCTCCAGAGGGAGATAATCACGATTTTTTTGCACATCCATATCCACATAAGAAATTATTTCATAATATGGCTTCAATCTATGGCCGTTCACCTTTAAATTTGTTCCATCTCTAAGACTAGAAATTTCAACTGCGCCATGAGAATAAACATTAGTAACAACATACAGTCCAATCCATATGGACCTTAGCTTACCAGGAAATAGTTTTTTTTTTGCTTAATCAATCCTTTGTATTACTCATTTAAGGAAAATTACAACTCAAAGTCAAAACTGAAGGTTACATACAAGCCCCAAATAAACTGAAAAATAAAAACAGAAAAAATAGGCCCATTAACCAGAAATGAAAAACAAAGCCCATTGAATTCTAAGCTCAACAGAATCTGTAATATTTTTTGTCGGGCATTTCCAGTGAAGGAATAAATTTTGGTTTTGTTGTGTACTTCTGACAAATCCCCCTGATCAGACCTGCACCCTTCTTAGCCATAACATCTGATGTGGAATTTATTTCCCTCATACTATGAACAAATTGAATCCTCCAGAATAGTAGCTTTATTCTCTTCCATCTTGCTTGAACTATCCAAGGAATCTTCCCAGATGTGTAAGTTGTTATTTCTACATTTGAATCATTTTTTTTTAATAATCAAAGGCCTTCAAAAAGGCTAATGGTCCCCCTCAACTGTTGGTGCTAACCAGGAAGGAGGCACAGACCAGTACATGGAGGATTTTTTACGTTTTTCCCATTGAGCTAGTTCATGAGCAATATAATTACAAATTCTAGGTTGAAAACTAAAATACAAGACGATAACTTAGAAGAATATAACTTAATATCTTTGAATAAGGCATCCGTACTAGGATCACCATCAAAAAGTCCAGAAGAAAATTGTTCCACCAGTTTTTTTGCATCGCTTTCTATGATGATATGCGTCATCTTCTGATCCACTACTTTCTTTAGAACTCCCAAGATATCTCTAGCTTCTGCTTCTTCTGCAGATGAAACTTCAAACACCATAACAGCACAGAAAGAAGCTTTAATAGTGAAATCTCTCATCACATAACCTGCACCATTATCTCCAGTAATGTCATCAAAGTCTCCATCTGCATTACATTTTAACCAACCAAATGAAGGGGGCATCCATTTGTGACTTAGAACTACGGGGGTAATAGTAGTAACTACAGGGATAATTTTTCTGGTGAGTAACATGGCTCTGGCCCTTTCTATAATAACATTATGATTTTCAGACAAATTTTGAAAAATCAGGTTGTTTCTACTAGTCCAAAGAGACTAGAGGATAGCAACAAAAAGACCTTGAGAGTCGTCAGGAAGTCTGGAATTTTGATCCAGAAGCCAAAACATAAGCCAATAACGGAAATTTTTCTGAGAAAAGAAAGAGGTGTTTATGCAGAAGCTTGATAAAAACCAGAGCTTAGAAGCAAAAGAACACAAAACCAAAGCATGCATGATATTTTTATGAGGATCCTTACACCTAGCACATTCAACAGAGTCCATAGGTATTCTAGTGTGAAGGACAGTTCTAGCAGGTAGAGCATTTTTAGCAGCTTTCCAAAGGAATAATTGAATTCTGTAAGGAACTCTAATTTTCCAAATATGCAACCAAAGATTTTTACAGGGAGAGGGTTTGATGCCTCTGAGTCCCAAGTAGGCATATTTTGAAGAAAATTTACCATTCTTTGAAAGATCCCAATCCCTCCTATCACGAGTGCAAAGCTGGCTTAAGGGAATAATGACAATCTTCTTAATAGAAGCCTCATTAAAATGGTTGTTAAGTCTAGACACATTCCAGGTTATAGTGTTCTCATCAATGAATTAGTCAACTTTGATACTAGGATCAGGTGGGACAGGAGGGTTGGAGGTTGCATAACCCAAAGATGGAATCCATTTATCACACCAAGGATCAATGAACTTCCCATCTCCAACAATCCAGGAAATAAAGGGTTTTATCAACTATTTTATAGCATGTAAGCATCTCCAGGTCCAAGAACACTTATCAGGACACTTAGCATTCAGAAAATCAGTTTTAGGAAAGTATCTAGCTTTTAATATCTTGGCTAACATGCAATCAGGGTTTTCAATGATTTTCCAGGCATTCCTGGCTAACATAGCTAGATTGTTTATTTCAGCCTTTCTAAATCCCCAAACCACCTTCAGATTTAGGAGAGCAAAGAGTATCCCAACCCAAAAGATGGAGCTTCCTATCTTTTGGGTCTAGGGTCTATCCCCACCAGAATTTACAAAGATGAGCATACATCTGTCTACATAGATGTTTTGGGATTAAGAAGGCACCCATCTGAAAAAGAGGAATGGCTTGACTAATTTTTTTGACCAGAGTAGTTCTGGCAGCCTGAGAAATGAGCTTGTGCAGCCAGATAGTAATTCTGGCATCCACAGCTTGGAGAATACCCATACAGGTTTGGATTTTTGAAGCCTGGAACACAGTTGGAGTCCCAAGATATTTCTCCCCCAAATCTCTGCTTTGAATATCCAGAATGTTATCCAAAAGAGCCTTCCTATGTTCAGGAATTCTTCTACCGAATAAAATGCCAGATTTATCAAAATTAATTTCCTGGCCAGAAGCTAGGCAGTACTTTTGGAGGTAGTCTTTTATAGCAGTGAAATTATCTATGGTAGCAGAAGTAAACAGGAGAGAATCATCAGCAAACAGGAGATGAGTCATCTCAAGGGTATTTTTACAAACTTTGATACCACTCAGGGTACCTTTCCTTTGAATATTATCTATATAAGAGGAAAGAGCCTCAGAACAGATGATATAGAGATATGGGGATAGAGGGACTCCTTGCCTTAATCCTCTTTCTGGTGGGAAAATCCAGTGGGACTACCATTTAAAAGAATAGAATAAGAAATTGTGGAAACACATTGGTTTATGAGTTTAATCCAATTTTCATCTAGACCCATTTTTCTAAAAACTTTTTCAAGGAAAGACCACTCTAATTTATCATAATATTTATACATATCAAGTTTAATGGCAGCAGTACCCTCAGCTTTGTCACTATGATTGACAGAATATATGGCTTCATTAGCTTGAAGAATATTATGAGAAATACTCCTATTTGGTATGAAGGCACTTTGGTTTTGGGATATGATATTGTTCATAAAGGGTTTTAACCTATTATCTA